>NW_022439677.1:4894-8738 GCF_009761245.1 Sapajus apella
AATTCTCCTGCATCAGCCTCCTGAGTAGCTGGGATTACAGGCACGCGCCACCATGCCCAGCTGATTTTTATATTTTTAGTAGAGACGGGGTTTCACCATGTTGACCAGGATGGTCTCGATCTCTTGACCTCGTGATCCACCCACCTCGGCCTCCCGAAGTGCTGGGATTACAGGCTTGAGCCACCGCGCCCGGCCATATTTTCTTATTTTTAACGACGGGGTTTCACCATGTTGGTCAGCCTGGTCTTGAACTCCTGACCTCGGGTGATCCGCCCGCCTTGGCCTCTGGAGTGCTTGGATGACGGGCGTGAGCCACCACGCCCGGCCTTCTTTTTGTTCATGTTTCCAAAACTACAGGGCGACACTCGGTCCCAAAAAATAAAAAATAAAAAAACGATCTTGCCCACGTGTGACTGCCGTAAATACGTGGCAGGCTCACATGACATAATTTCACGTTTAATGATTAAAAACAAAAATGTAGCCAGGCGCAGGGGCTCACACCTGCAATCCCAGCACTTTGGGAGGCCGAGGTGGGTGGATCATCTGAGGTCGGGAGTTCAAGACCAGCCTGGCCATCATGGTGAAACCCCATCTTAATAAAAAAATAAAAATAAATAAATGCAAGTTGAATGCAAAATTCAGTCATTAAATTGCAAATTGAATGATTAAAAATAAGTACTGAGGATGAATGGGTTTCCTTTTCTGGAGAATGGGTGAGGTAAAAAAATACTTTTTCTTTTTTTTCCATTTTTACGTTACAGACATGTTTGTTTTTTGAGACGGAGTCTTGCTCTGTCGCCCAGGCTGGAGTGCGGTGGCGTGATCTCGGCTCACGGCGACCTCCGCCTCACAGGGCCTGGTTCAAGCGATCCTTCTGCCTCAGCCTCCAGAAGGGCTTGGATGACAGGCACCCGCCATGACGCCCAGCACATGTTTTCGTATTTGTAGTAGAACTGCTGGCGTTTCGGCATATTGGCCAGGCTGGTCTTGAACTCCTGACCTTGTGATCCGCCCGCCTCGGCCTCTCAAAGTGCTGAGATTACGGGCGTGAGCCACCACGCCTGGCCCTTATAAACATCTTTATTGTTGAACTTTTTATTTTCTTTCTTTTTTTTTAATTTGTTTCAAGATGGAGTTTCACCATGTTGGCCAGGCTGGTCTTGAACTGCTGACCTCAGGTGATCCACCCACCTCGGCCTCCCAAAGTGCTGGGATGACAGGCGTGAGCCACCGCGCCCGGCCATTTTCTTTCTTTATAATTATTATTTTTTGTAGAGATGGGACCTGACTGTGTTGCCCAGGCTGGTCTCTAAATCTGGGGCTCAAGCCGTGCCCCCACTTCAGCCTCCTAAAGTGCTGGGGTTACAGGCATGAACCACGTCACTGCTCTTTGCTTCCATCAGCTTTTAGATACAAATTAACTAGACATAACCTCAAGTGACACCAGCAGAACACGTAGGGACTGCACGGTAACCCTGAGACCCCCACCCCTGAGTCCCGCAGGGTGGGCCAGGCAGGGAGGGGAACCAGGGACCCGGTCAGTCCCACAGGAAAGGACCTGACTCCCTGACACTGAAACTACCTGTGCAAATTATTATTATTTTTTTTTAATTTTGAGACAGGGTCTTGCTCTGTCCCCCAGGCTGGAGCGCAGCGGTGCGATCTCGGCTCACTGCAACCTCCGCCTCCCGGATTCCAAGCGATTCTCCTGCCTCAGCCTCCTGAGTAACTGGATTACAGGCGCCCGCCACCACGCCCGGGTAATTTTTGTATTTTTAGTAGAGATGGGGTTTCACCGTGTTGTCCAGGCTGGTCTCAAAGTCCTGACCTCGGGTGATCCACACGCCGTGGCCACACAACGTGCTGGGATTACAGGCATGATCCACCACACCCCGCCCTGCAAAAATTTTAAGTGAGGGCCGGGCGCGGTGGCTCAAGCCTGTCATCCCAGCACTTTGGGAGGCCGAGGCGGGTGGATCACGAGGTCAAGAGATCGAGACCATCCTGGTCAACACGCTGAAACCCCGTCTCTACTAAACATACAAAAAATTAGCTGCGCATGGTGGCGCGTGCCTGTAATCCCAGCGACTCAGGAGGCTGAGGCAGGAGAATTGCCTGAACCCGGGAGGCGGAGGTTGCGGTGAGCCGAGATCGCGCCATTGCACTCCAGCCTGGGTAACAAGAGCGAAACTCCGTCTCAAAAAAAAAAACAAAAAAAATTTTAAGTGAGAAGTTTAGGGCAGTTACAGAGATGTGACCTCACCCACCCCCTCCTGCTTCTCACCTCCCAGCTGTCCTCTGTCACTCCTGGGTGTGGGCCACAATATCTTTGTAGTTTAGGTTTGAAACAAAGACGGTAACAGTCCTTTCCCCAAACAAAGCGCCTTCCTCCCTTTACAGAAGGAACATATTGGCCACTGGATCACAAATGGTGGCTTAGGAGTCAGGTGCCCGGAGGCTGCAAGATTCTGACCCTCGGCTGGGCCTGTGATCCCAGCACTGTGGGAGGCCGGGGCGGGCGGATCACCTGAGGTCAGGAGTTCGAGACCAGCCTGGCCAACATGGTGAAACCCCGTCTCTACTAAAAATACAAAAGTTAGCCAGGCGTGGTGGCGGGGGCCTGTAGTCCCAGCTACTTCAGAGGCTGAGGCAGGAGAATCCCTGGAACCCGGGAAGTGGAGGCGGCCGTGAGCCGAGATTGTGTCACTGAACTCCAGGCAATGGAGAGAGACTCCATAGCCAAAAAAAAAAAAAAAACAATTTAAATCAAAAAAAGATTCCGGGCCAGGCGTGGTGGCTCACGCCTGCCATCCCAGCACTTTGGGACGCTGAGTCAAGTGGATCAAGAGGTCAGGAGTTCGAGACCAGCCTGGTCAAGATGCGGAAACCCCGTCTGTACTAAAAATACAAAAATGAGCCGGGCGTGGTGGCAGGTGCCTGTCATCCCAGCTACTCGGGAGGCTGAGGCAGGAGAATCGCTGGAACCCGGAGGCAGAGGCCGCAGTGAGCGGAGATTGGACCACTGCACTGCAGCCTGGGGGACAGAGTGAGACTCCATCTCAAAAAAAATTTTAATTTTTAAAAAGATTCTGGTCCAGGCGAGGTGTCTCATGCCTGTAACGCCAGCACTTTGGGAGGCTGAGTCAAGTGGATCACGAGGTCAGGAGTTCGAGACCAGCCTGGTCAAGATGCTGAAACCCCGTCTCTACTAAACACACAGAAATGAGCCGGGCGTGGTGGCTCTCGCCCTAATCCCAGCTAGCTGGGAGGCTGAGGCAGGAGGGTCTCTGGAACCCGGAGGCAGAGGCTGCAGTGGGCGGAGATCTCACCTTGGCACTCCGTCTCAAAAGTGAAGTAAAATAAACAAAACTCTGGCCTCCTGCACAGGCGGCTCTGATTTCAGTTCCGTGCTCGTGACAAATCAGGTCTGTGGCCCACGCCTGTCATCCCAGCAGTCTGGGAGGCCGAGGCGGGCGGATCACCTGAGGTCGGGAGCTCGAGACCGGCCTGGCCAACATGGCGAAACGGTGTCTCTACCAAAAACACAAAGATTAGCCGAGCGTGGTGCTGGGTGCCTGTAGTCCCAGCTGCTCAGGAGGCTGAGGCGGGAGAATCGCTTGAACCCGGGAGGTGACGGTGACAGTGAGCCGAGGTCGCACCACTGCACTCCAGCCTGGGCGACAGAGCGAGACTCCATCAGAAAGAAAGAAGGAGGGAAAGGGAAGGGAAGGAAGGAAAGGGAGGGAAGGAAAGGGAAGGAAGGAAAGGGAGGAAGGAAAGGGGGGGAAGCAAAGGGGGGGAAGGAAAGGGAGGGAAGGAAAGGGAGGGAAGGAAAGGGAGGGAA
>NW_022439678.1:0-8737 GCF_009761245.1 Sapajus apella
TACAGGTGTGAGCCACCGCGCCAGGCCAGGAACACTCTTTATCTGGAGACGGTGACCCCAGCCCTGCAGCCCTGCCCTCCCCTCTGTCGCCCACCCGGGTCATGTGGACGCTAGGTCCCGCTGGATCCCAGGGTCAGCTCTGGCAGCTTTGGGAGGCGCACAGCTGGGTGCTCAGCTGTTGCTTCCAGCTGTCCTTTCGGAGAGAGGCTGGGGCCCACTTCACAGAGGCGGCGGCCCCTGCCTTGGCTCCCGCGTCTCCCTCCCTCGGTCCATTCTCGGACATGAGCCGAGGCCGCCGGCCAAGAGGCCAGGACAGCAGCATGAGGGAGGGGCGCATGGGCCAGTCCACCCTTTGCTGGAAATCAAGCCCCGAGGCACAGCGAGAACACACGCAGTCCCAGCGCAGGATGCACGGGAAGGGGCGCCCAGGATTCCCGGAAAGGAGTGAGGTGGCCGCTGTCCACTTCTCTGGGATGCTGGACCAGGGTTCTCCAGGGAACGGCGGGAACGCGCCTCAACCCGCTGTCGGTGACCTTGGGCCAGTCATCCCCTGCCCCCAGCCTCAGTGGATGGGGGACGGCACCCGGCGCGGTGGAGGGTGCGCGGGAACGGCTGTAAAGCGCTGGGCGTAGCCCGGGCCACAGTGAGCGGAGGGCCGGGGTCCTGGGGGTTAGGCCGCTGCTCACTTGGGAGTGTCCGGCAAGCCCTCTTCCTCTTCCTCTGGGGCCTCAGTTTCCCCACCTGGGCCTCCAAGCCCCGTCTCGCCCCGCCTCCCGTGGGCACGGAGCCCATCACCGAGCGCCGCCGACCCCAGACCAGGGTCGGGACCCGGGACCCTGGGTCGGAGGTGTGCACCTCCTGGGCTCGGGCGCTCCTTCTCCCTCCCCCGCGCGGCGAGGTCTTGGTGGGGCCGAGAGAGCACGACTGTACCTGCGGGGTGCAGACTTACTTCTTGCCGCCGGACCAGCGTTAGGACGGACGGATGGGCTCACCCCGGTACGGAAAACGGACTCGGCTGGCCTGGGCACGCCAGCTATACCCGCGCGAGTGGAGGCTCAGCAGCAGCCTGGAGCTGGGCAGGCGGGAGGCAGGTGGAGGGCGTGGGCGTGGCTGGTGAAGTCACACGGGGAAGAGGGAGCCGCAGCCCCGCCCACCCGCCACAGGCCCCGCCCACCTGCCGCAGGCCCCGCCCATTCGGTCCCAGAGCCCCGCCCATTCGGTCCGAGAGCCCCGCCCTGGGCCTCTGGAACCCGGTCCTGCGGGGACCGAGCGCCTGAGCGGACCCTGGACCTGGCTTCTAGGACTTGGCCGGAGATGCAGCAGGCCCAGCTCGGGGGCCAAGAAGCGCAGGTCCCGGGGCCCAGGGCGGGGTGCGGGGGGAGACATGAAGCGATTTGTGGGGAAAAGTTCGTGTTTGGAAGAGCTTTGAAGCAGTCACGGAAAGGGAGAACCAGCTGGACGTCGCTTGCTGTCCGCTTTAGGATCTGTCCTCCTTTTCTCGAGGCCTCTGAGCCAGGCGCCCCTACCCAGCGAGGGGACACCAGCGAGTGGCTCCCAGAATTACCTGGAGCCTCCTCTTCTGTGGAATGGGGTTGGCCACACTTTCTTCCCACGGCCTGTTGGGGTTGCGTTTTCCCTTCCAGGAAGGGGCTGCTCTTGTCCACCCCAGGGACTCTGGGACCTCAGGAGAGACTCTCTTGCAGCTCAGTAGAGGTCGGCCAGCACATGGGGTAGAAGGTTTTCATAGCCGAAACCTCCACAGGAGGGGAGGGACAGGAGGGCAAAAGGAAGGGGCCCTAAGGGAAAATAAAGGAGAGAGTCGTCAAAGGGGTGGGGGGTGGGGACCCAGACAGAGACCGCAAGCAAAGACGGGCGCACAGAGGCTCCGGGTGTGCTCCGGTCACAGTGCAGCTGAAATTTGGAAACCCAGAGCCGCTCGGTGCCTGGGCACAGCCTCCCCGGTCCCTCAGGGGTGTGAATAGCTGTGTCCTTGGGGTTTCTCTAGAGGACCGCGGGTTCCTGAAAGGCAAGGCCTGTTTTCTCAGTCTGGGGGTGCCTGGCGCCGGCCCTGGGAGCTGGCGAGTGCTATTCGAGAGGTCACGCTTCCGCCTTTTAGCTGCAAACGCTGGCTCCCTGGGACCTGGTCTGGGATCTGCTGATTCATTTTCCTTACTGAGTTTGTTTGCAAAGTTCCCTGGTCTGCCTTCCACACACTGATGGCTCTCTGGGAATTGTTTTCTAATAAAGCTTTAAGGCAACCAAGACAGGGCCAACCTAGCCTTGTGGCTCTGCCTACTGGCCACAGTCCTGTCTTGGCCCAACTAGCAGTCTCCCCATCACTCCCCTCTGCACCCCAGAGGAGAAAAAAATTGGCCCAAAGACAGCACTGGCTTTGAAGGGGCTGGGTGCAAAGGTAAAGAAAGACAAAAGAGACCTCCATGACTTAAAAATATAATAATCAAAGGCAAGGGAGGTTAAAGGAAGATGGGAGAAAACACCGTAGGTGCATTTGGACGTCTTTCTCATTGGAGAGTTAAGCGGGCTGAAGTAGGGGTGCAGGCAGCGACTTGCAGTGTTCAAGGGACCAGAAAGAGCAAATCCAAGCCAGGCAGGGGGGGAGAAGAGCAGTGGGGAGAAGGGCCACCGCCAGTCTTCCCGTTCTATTTGTCTCCATATGACTTAAAGAAAACTCTTATTAAATGTTACTTAAGGCCAGTCACAGTGGCTCAAGCCTGTAATTCCAGCACTTTGGGAGGCCAGGGTCAAAGGATCATGTGAGCCCAGGAGTTCAAGAGCAGCCTGGGCAACGTGGTAAGCCACGAGGCTGGAGCCAGGGTGACAGAGTGAGACCCTGTCTAAAAAAGAAAGAAAGAAAGAAAATTTTTGTTTTATTTAAGATTTTTTTTTTTTTTTTTTTTTTTTTTTTGAGACGGAGTCTCACTCTTTTGCCCAAGCTGGAGTGCAGTGGTGCAATCTCAGCTCACTGCAACATCCACCTCCTGGTTCAAGCGATTCTCCTGCCTCAGCCTCCTGAGTAGCTGGGATTACAGGTACATGCTATCATACCTGGCTGATTTTTATTTTTTATTTTTTAGTAGAGTCTGGGTTTCACCATGTTGTTTGCCAGGCTGCTCTCAAACTCCTGACCTCAGGCGATTCACCCACCTAGGCCTCCCAAAAAGCTGGGATTACAGGTGTGAGCCACTGTGCCCGGCTTTACTTAACTATCTTTTGAGGAGGCACTGGGCCACTGAAGCTGGGACCCAGGTTGGTGCTTCCACTGATGGCTGTGGGTGAGATGCTGTCCCCACTATTGGGCTGTGCGCTTTAAGGACAGGGATGGTTTCTGGGGTTCAGTGTCATATTCCAGGTGTGTCTGCATGCAACAGGGGTGCTGGATGCATGAATGAGTGAAAGAGTGAATGAACCCAAGACTTCTTTGTGGCTCAGGTTCCTCCTCTGTCAAATAAGAGTATCTGGCCGGGCGCGGTGGCTCACACCTGTAATTCCAGTACTTTGGGAGGCTGAGGCAGGTGGATCACCTGAGGTTGGGAGTTCGATACCAGCCTAACCAACATGGAGAAACCTCATCTCTACTAAAAGTACAAAATTAGCCAGGTGTGGTGGCGCATACCTGTAATCCCAGCTACTCGGGAGGCTGAGGCAGGAGAATCACTTGAACTCGGGATGTATAGGCTGTGGTGCCATTGCACACAAGAATGGGCAACAAGATCGAAACTGTCTTAAAAAAAAAAAGAGTACTTACTGAAAGGGGCTACTGGGGGGATGGCACTGATTCATCCATGTATTTATTCAATAAGTGTGAAGTGCTCTGTTTCAGAGTCTGGGAACACACGGTGAATAAGCACTTTCTCTGCTGGTGTGGAGCCCCACAAGCAGGGATGAAATGAGGAAAGGCGAGTCTCAGGCACGTGGTCCCAGCTCAGCGAGAGCAGCTGCTGGGATCGGGAGGTCACCCACACTTTTCAGTGCAGCAGCTCGGCCAGCCTGGGTGGGGTCTGCGGTGGAGGGGATGTAGGATCCTTGATCCGAACTCCCAGGCTATCCAGTGTCCCTATGTGGCCATTCCCCTCACTGGGCCTCAGCTTTTCATCTGGAAAATGGGCTTGTGAGGACATCCATCTCTCGGTTTCTCCATAAATTGGTCTCAATCCTCTGAGGCAGACAAAGAAGTGGCCTGTCTTCCCGCTAGTAATTCCTGAGGGCTGAGGTTTGCGTTCATGAAGGGAACAGGAACTGTCCTCTCCTAGGGGACTGGCTACGGTCCCCTTCTGGTTAGCGGCAGGACTGGGCTGGGAGCCCTTGGCTCCAAAGCTAGTCCTTGGGCTCCCCACCATGCACAGACCCTCTGTAATTGATCCCCAACTGTGACCTACCTCTGGGATGCCAGAGAATGCTCCAGAGTGTTTCCCAGAAATAAGGGAGTTCATGGTCAAATCTGGGAACTCTTAGGTGAGCAGGGGTGGCAGAGCTCCCCAGACCTTTCATCTCTAAGAGGAGGTGGGGAGAGTTTGCAGAGCTTCGCTGGCTGTGGAGCTGGGGTGGAGGGACTGGATGGGGCGGACGCGGGTCCCGTGGCCTCCCATGTGGACCTTACTCTCCTCACCTAAGGAGAAGCTTCTCTCTGGAGCAAGAGTCAGTGTTTTGTGTGGCCAGCAGGCCTCTCTGCAAAGCTTAATTCACAGGTAGACGTTGATTTTGGCTCCCCTTGGCCTTGGAATCTGGGGGTGGGCAGCAATAGGAGGGTCCTGAGCACAGACCCCAAGACTCAGCCCATCACTCAAGGTTCTGCCCCTGCTTTGCTGGGTGACCTTGGACAAAGCCTCTGTTTTTCCCACTATGCATCATGGGGACAGCTTCCTTTAGTGCTTGTCAAACTCTGCCTCTCAGTGGCCTAGGAGTGAGGGTGTCGGGGAGGAGGTTCCCGGAGTGTATCTGGGTTGGGGGTAGGGAGTCCAGGCCTCATCCCAACTCCACCCTGAGCAGCTCTGTCCTGTCTTTGACACACTGGGGTTCTAATCTATATTGTCAGAACAATGTATTACTGCCCCCAAAAAGCAGAGTTTAACAACTCCAGGGCTGGGGGGACTCTGGGCCGGCCCTGGCCCTCTGGGGCTTCCTACACTCTACAGGTATTGATCGACTTACGACCTATGCAACTTATGCCCATTCAACTTTACGACCACAATCGCTAGCCACAACTGCTCCGTGTCTGGCAGCGCAAACGTTGTCCAGCTGGGCGTACGACAGTGCGGACCAGCTTCCGGCAGCACTACCATCTCCGCATGCATATAGCCTACTCAACTTACCACCAAATCGTGTTACGACTGGTCTGTCGGACCCAATCGTGGTCGTAAGTCAAGCACTAGCTGTATTCCTCCTTGACCTCGTGGTTCAGGAGGACAAGTGCCTTCACAGCCACACACCTGGCCCACCCAGAACCCAGCAGCCTCCAGGAACCAGTCTCTGCTCCAAGCCCATCATCCTGCACTAGCTAAGGCCTGGTCTGGGCACCAGCCGAACCCACCACACCCTGTCCCAGGAGAGCAAATCCAAGCACTTACTGAAACCAGCACGCTAGGCCCGGTGGAGGGATCCCAGGGCTGGCTCCCGAGCCCCCAGCACTTGGGGGAGGAGCTTCCTGGCTGTACTGGAAGCCACACCCAGAGCTTGACCCCAGGGATGGCCAGAGAACACATGTTCAGCAGGCTCCCTGAGAGCAGAAGGAGCCACACTTCAGAAATGGTGGAAAGAGGAAAATCCAGCATCCATCTTCATCAGGACAATGAAATAAGACAGTGAGTTAGACAGCATGTCCCACCTACCAAATGTGGCGTTGTTTCCCCTAAAAACCCCACAAGTGGAAACACACACACACACTCACACGCACACTCACACACACATACACACACGCACATACTCTTACACACACACACTCACATGCACACACACACATACACACTCACACGCACACTCCTACACACACATGTACACTCACACACATACACACGCACACTCACACACATACTCACACACACGCACACTCACACACATACACACTCACACACACACACACACACACACACATATACCCACACACTCAGATGGCTTTTTCTCTTCTGTCATTCAACAACAGTCAACACAGAAGACCTCCGTGACCAAATGTGTGGGGGTTTCCCACACACCAAGCAACAGACACCAGCTGGGTGTCCTCTAGTTTGAGCGTCAGATCTCCCGAGTTGAGGTCTCAGTCCCATGGGACTGTCCGCTCCCCTGCTTCCCACAGACACCATCACAAATCTGGGCTTCCCAGGAGAATCGCCTGAACCCGGGAGGCAGGGGTTGCACAAGCTGAGATCATTCCGCTGCAGTCCAGCCTGGGTGATAGCGTGAGACTCCGTTTCCAAAATAAACACACAAATCTGGGCTTCCAGAGCTTCTGACTCACATGCTGCAAACTGGGGTTCCCACAGCCTCTTTGTTGGGTTCAATTAATTAAGAACTCAGGGAAACATGTTTACAGGTTTATCATAAAAGATGTTACAAGGGATACAGATGAAGAGATGTATAGGGGAGGCATGGGGGAGGGGTGCGAAGCTTCCGGCCCTCCCTGGGTGGCCACCCTCCGGGAACCTCCACGTGGTCAGCCCTCTGGAAGCTCCCCAAACCCTGTCCTGTTGGGCATCTTATGGAGGCTTCACTGGATAATGGGATAGGCATGACTGAAGCATGGATACCTGTGTAGAAAGGTGGCCGGACAGACAGGGCACGCTCTGTCATTGACGGAGCAGGACGCCTCACAGGCCTGTCTGTGCAGGTTCTTCTTGGATTCTCCCTACAGCACTCTTCCTCTAGGGTATGGGGCAGGACTCCTAAGATGGGGCTCTGGTGACCGACAATCAGACAAGGTAGGTCAGAGAATTTATGGCCAGGCAGAAAGGAAGGGGAAGGTTCTTGCCTTGGGGAGACAAAGGAGCAGGTGAAAGGAAAGCAGAAGAAGGTCAGAGGGAGACACGAGATAGAGATATTCTGTTTTCTGAGGCCTAAAACACCCCAACATTATAACAAGGGCTGTGGGCGTTATAAGCCCAGACTCACAGAGGGAAACCTATATATACATGGCATGATATCACACCCCTGAAATTTGAAACCCTTGGAGTGGCTGAGGGGGATGGACATTTCCCCCCTGGCAGTGGGATGGGGGTCTGGACTTTTTTCCTGGAGGGTGAGTTGGCACTGAGACCCCAGCACACCCCCCTTGGATTCAGTTTCTCTACTTCTAGAAAACAGGAAAGGTTTTGAGATATGAACAAAGGGTTCAAGTTCATGGATGGTCACCTCTGCCCATCTCAGAGCCCCACCTGGCACACCCCCCACACAGCCTTGAGCAGGGGGTCTGGTGTCCCTGGAGGAGGGAACATGCCACAGTCATTAAAAGTGCTGCTGTTGGCTGGGCACGGTGGCTCATGCCTGTAATCCCAGCACTTTGGAAGGCCAAGGCAGGCAGATCATGAGGTCAGGAGTTTGAGACCAGCCTGGGCACATAGTGAAACTCCATCTCTACTAAAAATAAAAATTAAAAAAAATTAACAGGGCATGGTGGCATGTGCCTGTAGTCCCAGCTACTTGAGAGGCTGAGGCAGGAGAATCACTTGAACCCGGAAGGTAGAGGTTGCAGTGAGCTGATATGGTGCCACTATACTTCAGCCTGGGCAAGAAAGTGACACTCCACCTCAAAAAAAATGCTGGTGTCAGGCCAAGTATGATGGCTCATACTTGTAATCCCAGAACTGTGGGAGGCTGAGGTGGGTGGATCGCTTGAGCCCAGGATTTCAAGACAAGCCTGGGTAACATAGGGAGATCCCATCTTTATAAAAAAATTAGCTGAGTGTGGTGGCATGCACCTGTGGTTTCAGCTACTTGGGAGGCTGAGGCAAGAGGATGGCTTGAGCCCAAGAGGCCAAGACTACAGTGAACCATGATGGTGCCACTGCTCTCCAGCCTGGGCAACAGAGCAAGACCCTGTCTCACACAAAAAATGCCCTGTCAGACCTCTGTCAGCACACCCCTCAGTGGACCTAGCGGGGTAGGCTGGGATTTTAAACAAAATAGAAAACATTAGAGAGTGGCCTCCCAGGAAGGGCCAGAGTTTCGTAGACTGCTGGTCTCAGCTGTGTGCGTGCAGACGCTGTCAGATGTGAAGTGTTCCAGATTGGGGACAGGCCAGGTGTGGCTGGTGTGGGAGGGGGTGGGGGTAGCCCAGGGCACCTGTGCAGGTGCCTCCTGGCCTCTGACATCCCTGCTCAGTGCTCCCCATTCCCAGGAGAATGGGGAGCCTTGTCTTTAAGCCAGGCAGACCTGGCTAAAACCGCAGCACTGCTACTTACTGAATAAGAGGTTCTTCCACTTCCCACACAGAGCATGGGGGAACCGTGGCCCCCACCTCAGAGGCTCGGAGGCAGATGACACACGGTTTGCTCTCCAGCTCTCGGTGCACACTGATGGCGGCTGGTTGATGACTGCGCCCGTGTCTGGCCTGGGTGTGCTAGGCAGCTACCTCACCCAGCCCACTGCTCTGAGCTTGGCCAGGCACTATGGTTGCCTCTCATGCACCAGGTACCCTCCCAGCTGAGCTGACCTGGCCTGAGGAGGCCACTTCCACCTGCCTCTCACAAGGGATATGCGTGTGAAGACCCCAGGGAGGCAGAGAGGATGC
>NW_022439679.1:0-8735 GCF_009761245.1 Sapajus apella
CTAATTGCTTCATTTAATAGCTGAACAGTAGGCCAACTTTTACTTCCCACTGCCTTTTTGGAAGGTTTAGACATGTGAAGTTCGGAGACCTTCTGTTGAGCAATAATATTCCAGGAGAATCTAAGACTCTGCAGCACCTGCGAGGAGTAATAAAAATCAAAGGATAATAAGAGTAATGCATTGTTCCATATCCTTTAAAAGAACTTTCTGAAATTTTCTAAGTCATTTGCCATCTACATGTAATAAGACAGCTATGCTGATTCAAATAGGAATGAAGTCATATTTTCCTACGACTACAATTGCAAGCATTTTTTTATAACTATGTGAAACTCGATTTACACAAGCTAAGTACCACCTTTAACCTGAAAGAGTAAACCCTTGACTTAGAATAATCTTAGAGATTCACCTTTTCATTCTGCCTTCTTCCTGTCCACTGATTTCTGGATGATTGTGCTTGAACATTATTATCACAATTATTTCCTGATTGTTTTCCTCATGTATTAGTTCCAGTTGTATCCTGAATTATAGCAGAGTGATGACCAGATGTGTATTCGGTTTAGTCATGACACCTTCACTGCTCATAGCTGGGTGGGATAGCCTAACATTGATTAACATACTTGAATGTTTAAAACATGTTTTTTACCCAAAGGATTATAAATCATTCTACTATAAAGACACATACACACGTATGTTCATTGCAGCACTGTTTACAATAGCAAAGCCTTGGAACCAACCCAAATGCCCATCAATGATAGACTGGATAAAGAAAATGTGGCACATATACACCATGGAATACTATGCAACCACAAAAAAGGATGAGTTTATGTCCTTTGCAGGAACATGGATGAAACTGAAAGCCATCATTTTCAGCAAACTAACATAAGAACAGAAAACCAAACACCGAATGTTCTCACTCATAAGTGGGTGTTGAACAATGAGAACACACAGACCCAGGGAGGGGAACATCACACACCAGGGCCTTTTGGGGGGTGTTGGGGAGCTAGGGGGCGATAGCAGGGGGCGAGGGGATTGGGGAGAGATAACTTTAGGAGAAATACTTCATGTAGATGATGGGGCAGGGGGAATGGATGCAGCAAACCACCATGGCATGTGTATACTTATGTAACAATCCTGCACAATCTGCACATGTACCCCAGAAAATTAAAACATAATTTTTAAAGTAAAAAAAAAATAAAATTTTATTCTTTTACAAAATTAAAAAAAAAAATCGTGTGCTTTATATAACTAAATATTAAGGTTATTAATATTAACATCTTAATTGAATATAGAAACAATTTTACCAATTGTTTTGCTATCTCAAAAATCATAACTAAATTTTTATGGGACATAGAGTTTAAATCTGTGTCTAAAGGCAATTAATGCCCTATATCTATAATAATGTCAAATTTTCATGGTTTATTAATCTCACAGTGTGCTAGAATTTTAAAATTTCTCCTTAGCTGTGCTCATTCACATTCATGGAACATAAGATATGATATTGAAGGAATTCTTAAAGGACAAATGCAGGCAAAAATAAATGAAATGGGATAAATATATCCTAGAATATGCAGAAAAATATTCCATTACCAATAATGTCATGCATTTTAAAACTTTATGCTTACTCTGTTCTTTTAGGTATTTATTACTTCTTAAACTTCCCTGAAATGAGACTGAGATCAATGAAGGTATTAAATGTTTTCTAAATAGCCAAAATTATGAAAGTATTTTTTGTATTCTAAAGTGAATTCCTTAGTGAGCTTTTTGATATATAATACTTGGCATTGTCTTTCAAGTTACCATTACAAACACAAATGAGAATTAAAATATTAATTTTTTATGTATCTTAAAAAAAACTTGGAACACACATTTCAACTGGCTTAATCACATATGAGACAAAGAAATGAGAAGTTATAACTAGGCAAGTTCTGGACTTCAATGTCATCTCTTCCATCTTTTCCATGACACTTTCCCTGTTGCCACCAAATGTTATCTTTTTTTCACCTTTTGGAACATTCCCATTGCAACAATTAGGAGGAGAAGATTTGGAGAAATATAGAAGATGAAGCGCTTGAGCTGTGCTTCTGCCGTGAGCACCCTTAAACACCTGCTCACTGTTATAATCAAAGTCATAGTGATGTCTCCAGAGAGGTCTTAGAGCAGAGGAGAGGCCCAGTAGCAGAAAAAGACTCTGGGCCTTCACGGCACCTAGCAAGAGTTCACTATGAGTCACAGTAGCAGTGTGCTGGCCCAGACCACCAATGACCACATGGACAAGGGAAGTTGATGCAGGGGAAGGAGTCTGTGAGCTATTGTGGTTCAATACCCACATCCTGCCTCCTTCTAATATGAAAAGATTAGAGAGATGAGGAAAACCCAGCAAAGAGACTGCAAAGGAGTTGCCAATAAGATGGAAGAAAAACCAAGAGAGAGAGACATTCTTCAAGCATGAGGGAATAATAATCAACCATCTCAAATGCTGCTGAGAGATAAAGTAAGATAAAGGTAGAAATCCTTGATGACTTCAACACAGCTTTATGTTCGTGAAGATTGAAGTGCTATTTGAGTTCAGAGACAATAGACTAAACAAATTTGAGTTCGTGCATATAGGAAACTCCGAACCAGTTTTGTTGTAAAGTGGAATGGATAAATGAGGCAGTAGCTTGAGAGAGAATTCGGGTCCAGGAATTTTTCTAATGATAAGAGATTTGGAGCTCCTGTTTGAATGCTCTGCAGGTAACCAAAGGGGAAAGATTTATATGATCTGAGGAGAAACCAGAGTATGCTCTTCACGTAATAACATATAAGCAGAACAAAATGATGGTATGGGAGACAGAGAAAAATAATTGATGAGAGAGAAATTTCTCAAATAGGTGCAAAGGGAGGGAATCTGGTTAACCTTTAGAGGGGATGGCTTCACCACCAAGAGCCCAGACAAAGAAGTAAGAAAATACATGAAAACATATACTTGTAGGTATGAATGGGGTGGTGGGTTTGAGAAAGTTTTGTTTGTTCTCTTTTCTGTGAAATAGAAAGCAAGGTCATCAGCTGAGAGTGAGGATAAGATAAGAGGTATTGGAGGTTTGAGAAGAGAGACAAATGAATACCCAGTGGTCTAGGACAACGTCGGCAAACTGGGCAACATACATATTTTTCATAGATGTGGTCACACATCATTTTTTAAAGTTCACTTTCAAAATCTTGTTCTTCATGATGTTGTCCCTAAAATTGTCTGCCTAAGAATGGAGATGCAATATAGGCTTTTCTTTCCCACCTCTCATTTCATTGTCTCTACTACGTATCTCACTCATTTTCTGGGCTCTCCTATGGTGCCTTGTCTCTCGTTGGTAAAATTTTTTGAACTCCAAACAACAACAACAAAAAAACACAATTTGAACATCTTTTTTTTTAATTATGAAAGTGAATGACTAATATATCAGAACAAGTCCTTTTGAAAATCAAATGGCTTATAAATTCTTTGATTTGATGAGAACTGAAGAAGGGCTTAATCAATATAACATGTGTTAGATAACTAGGTATTACATTTGATGATTTATCATTATGTGATTTTTGGCATTCTTAGTACTTCAACAAACTGACACACATGCCTATAACAAGTGTCCTTCCATTCTCATCTACTTACTTTCTTCTGTCTATAAGAAAGATAATGAGGCATAGAAATGTCACTGAACCTAGGTTATTTTAGCAATAATTCAAAAGTGAATCAGAACATTAAAAACTGAAAATGTGTTTGTATCTTATACTGTGATGTATTCCAATAAAATGATACCTTTGTACGTGATAATTACTAATCTAAATTTGGAATATGTTTATCTATTTTGATTAACTGCAAACTGCTAATAATTGTGATAAGCCACAGTATGAAAAATTCTTACTTGAAGCTTAATGGTGACAAAAATAATTTGTGTAAGTGAAACATATCTTCTTCTGGACAAATAGCACATATTTATCGGGAATTAAATCATTTACAATTATTGGATTTATGGTAAAATTCTTAGATTTCATCTTAACAAATGTTGAAGTTATAGGATAATTTTAGAAGTTTCGCTAGCAGAACAGCTTGTGCGTAACTGGCAGGGGAGGGTGGCAGAATGTGTGGACGAGGGGCATGAAGTCAACTTTCCCAGCAAAACCAAATACTCGCTTGAGGTTAAAGGGCATGAATGTAAGGGGAGTCTACTTAGCATGGTTTTATGTTTTTCTTCCATCAAGTTCAGTTGCATAGGTGCACACATGGAGTATAAACAGTGCTGTGTTTTAACAGGATTGTTAGATTAAAGAAATTGAGGATGTGTGAATAAAGTGGTATGATGATATACCATGGAATTTATGCTATGCAAAAAGGAAAGGAAGACAGGCAGTGGGTAAGAGCCACTAAAACAACTGATTTCATCATTGAATTATAGGTCTCTTCAAGGCAGACAAGTTGTTGCAATCTGAATCCTCCGATAATGAGCATGTGAACATTGGAATGCCTGAAATTGCAGTATTTGCATGAGTTGTAGTTATTATGAAAACAAAATCCAAATTTTACTGATTTTATTGTATTTTGTCTTTTTCTCTCGATTAGAATGCAGATTATGTTAGGGCAGGGATTTTTGTCTCTTCTCCCCAACTGCTGCGTTCTCAGTGCTTGATTGATTCAGAGATGGTGCACAATGGATCATTGTTGAAATCTTTGTTGAAACAGGAATGTAGAATGTATGACCATGGAAAATAATGGCTGAAATTGGGTAGATGAAGAGTTCATAACTCCAGGGGACTTGGTTTAGGAACTGGAGAGGTGTGTGAGATAATTTGAGCAAATCAGGAAACAAATAAGATGGGGTCTTACTTTGTCACTGAGGCTGGAATGCAGTGACAAGATCTCGGCTGACTGCAACCTCGGCCTCCCAGGTTCAAGCAATTCTCCTACCTTAGCCTCCTGAGTAGCTGGGATTACAGACACACGCTGCCAAGCCCAGCTAATTTTTTTGTATTTATAGTAGAGACAGGGTTTTGCCATGTTGGCCAGGCTGGTCTTGAACTCCTGACCGCATGATCTGCCCGCCTTGGCCTCCCGAAGTGCTGAGATTACAGGTGTGAGCCACCACCATGCCCAACCAGGAAACAAAATTTTAAAAAATTGTGAAGGCATAAGGGACATGATGGAAAACTACAAACAATGAGAAGCGGTTGGTGTGATCTGATGATTCAAGCTTCAAAATTGGGGGTGGATTACAGAGGTGGGAGGGAGAATAATCTGAAAAATAAAAAAGTGTGAAAGATACCTATGCTTCCTACACATGTCAGGAACATAGGGGATGGGAGAGAAAACAGCTGCCATTTGAGAGAGCTGTTGAAGATGCGGTGACTTCAAGGGGGAGCCAGATTTCAGCTAGAGCTCATGGAGAAGAACATTTGCAAAGGAGAAGTTGAGATTTTGCAGATAACCGATCTGAAATTTCAGAGGAGAGAAATAAATGGTTTTGGGAATTCAGCAGGAAATTGGGGCTTTTTAGGTTATGGATTCTCTCTTAATGTCTTGAATTTGGTGAGATTAAACTGTTGAATGAATGATAGATTAAAATTACTATTTTCTAATAAAATTTTATAATTATTTACAATGACTAAAGATCAATTTTATAATTATTTACAATGACTAAAGATCAATTTGTGGCTGGGCACAGTGGCTCGTGCCTGTAATACCAGCACTTTGGGAGGCTGAGGTGGGTGGGTCACAAGGTCAGGAGTTCAAGATCAGACTGACCAACACGGTGAAACCCCATCTCTACTAAAAATACAAAAATTAGCTGGGCATGGTGGTGGGTACCTGGAATCCCAGCTACTTGGGAAGCTGAGGCAGGAGAATTGCTTGAACTGGGACCCAGGGGGCAGAGGTTGCAGTGAGCCAAGATTGTACCACTGCGTTCCAGCCTGGTCTACAGAGCAAGACTCCTTCTCAAAAAAAAAAAAAAAAAAGGATGAGTTTGATTAGTACATTGCCTTTGGTCATTATTTTACATGGAATTAATCACACATTATTTTCTGTGGTGTATTTTAAAAAATAATTTATAGACTATAGATATAAAATGATACAGTTCAAGGCTGGGTGCGGTGGTGCTTGCCTATAATCCCAGCACCTTGGGAGACCAAGGCAGCCAGATCACCTGAGGTCGTGAGTTCAAGATCAGCCTACCAACATGGAGAAACATCATCTCTACTAAAAAATACAAAATTAGCTGGGCATCGTGGCTCATACTGGTAATCCCAGCTACTTGGGAGGCTGAGGCAGCAGAATCACTTGAACCCAGGAGATGGAGGTTGCATTGAGTCGAGATCATGCCATTGCACTCCAGCCTTGGCAACAAGGAAAAAACTCCAATCTCAAAAAAAAAAAAAAAGGAAAAGAAGAAAAAGATATAGTTCATAGGACAATTTTAATAGATTATAGCTATAGAATGATATGAAGATATCTTTTAGAAAACATTTTAGGCAGGGTGCAGTGCTCACATCTGTAATCTCAGCACTTTGGGAGGCCAACGCAGGTGGATCACCTGAGATCAGGAGTTTGAGACTAGCCTGGCCAACATAGTGAGACCCCATCTCTACTAAAAACTACAAAAATTAGCCAGGCATGGGGGCGGGTGCCTCTAATCCCAGCTACTCAGGAGGCTGAGGCAGGAGAATCGCTTGAACCCAGAAGGCAGTAGTTGCAGTGAGCCAGAATCATGCCACTGCACTTCAGCCTGGGCAACAGAGGAGATTCCATCTCAAAAAAAAAAAAAAAGGAAAACATTTTAAACCATTGTTATAATATATGATTACATATAGGTGATACAATTTACAATTTCTGTATTACATAATTAATTTCTATGTATACAGTTCATAGCTATTTCCATATCTGAACTAGAAAGAGGCATATACAAAGAATAAAATTTAAAAATTTCTGTTCTAAGCAATGACATTTAAAATTCTTGTTGATTTTACTATTTGGTCATACTGTAGTCAGAGTTTCCACTTAATAAATATGGCCTTGCCTAGGTTGTGATGGTTCACAAGTTTTACATGCCCCATATAATGAATCCTTAGTATTTTATCAGTATATTGGACTACTTTTGAAGGTTTTGCATAACTTTTATTTTTATGTATTACAAGAAACAGTAGGTTGCTGGTTTAGTGGTGTCCTAGTGTTACTGAAATTATTTTTATTTTCACCTGTATTATCTCCCCTGGGAACTCTTCTTACATTTAGTTTTGATTCTGTCTTTATTGTCTTCTGTACTATTCACACCCCATGATAATAATAATGATAATACTTACATAGCACTTATTCCAGGCCCATAAATCTAAGCACTATACAGATGTTAACTTGTTCAAGCCACACATCAAGTACAATGTGATAGGTTCTATCATTGCCGCCTCTTATATAAATAGAGGAGAAAACTGAGGCATAGAGTGAGTAACTTGATTTAGGTCACAAATTGGTGTATGTCAAAACTAGGATTCAAAACCCTAGGGTTACACTCCAGAGACTATACTTTTAACTATACTGTCTTTAAAAGATACATAGCTGGCAAATACTTTGAAGTAATTAGTGGCGAAGGAAATGACTCATTGGATTGATCTTTTGTCTTAATAAACATTGAGCAAGCACCTACAGTGTCAAATGCTCTATTTTTCAGTTAAAAAAAAAAAACAGAAATGGCTTCATAAGCCTGGAATCAAGTGAGAGAAACAGAAACATAATTTGTACATGCAATTGCAAAATTGTAAGTACTAAGAACAAAAAGAATGAGGTATGGTTACAGGTAGGTCTTTCTTTGGATTTTATGGGTAGGCCCTTTTTGAGGAACTGGTATTTAAGACTTGAATAATAATGAGAAGGAGGAAGCTGGGTCATGAGAGAAGAGTTTCTAGCAGAAGAAATAGAATATGAGAAAGCCAGGATTTCTGGAGCTGATAGAAAGGGTGCCCTTATTTTGTTCTTCACTTGGATTCAAACAGGAAACAGTTGACAAACCAAAACTTAAAATATTTCATGGGGATTCATTTACAAAGAAATCAATTATAAAAATATAGGCTGGATACAGGCATTACTTAGGGGATGGTGTAGAAACTTGGGGCAAGAGTTAGAAGAGCTAGTATGTACTACCCCAGGACCTGAAGGAGAAACAGGTTGTTGGAACCGAGAAGGAGAGGGTCACAGAGGGCAGACTTCCTTATGAGAGCCTTATGACTCCCTTCAATTGAGGGACACAGACAGCTACAGCAAACTCAAAGAAAGGGAACCAGGAAAATAGATTCCTAACCCTGTTTTACCTCCTGCCCTCTCATCTCCCAGTGAGGCTGTTCCCTAAACACAAAGGGAAAGGGCATGAGACCCCATTGATTAACCCATTGAGTTCAGTCTCCCAGGATGGAGAGAAGAAAGGTCAAAGAGGATTTGGATATCCATTAGAATTTTTGGCAGCTGAACAATCATACTATATGCCTTCAGTTCATATTACAGAATCTTTTAAGAAAAATTGAGAATCTTTGAAGTGGGGTGCTTTTGGAACAGGGAGATTATAATACTTTTATGCGGTGGATTTTGCTTTGAAAATGGCACATGTTGCAGAGAGGCAAGAGTACAATTGGAGTGGGGAGATACAAAGTTATTTAGTCATTTATATGGTGGCTTTGATTACAGATGCTTCTCAACTTATCATGGGGTTATATCCCATAAACTCAGTATA
>NW_022439680.1:0-1154 GCF_009761245.1 Sapajus apella
GGTCATGTGGGTGGTGTTAGGGACTGTGGAGGTCATGTGGGTGGTGTTAGGGACTGTGCACGTGTGCTAGCTGTGGTGACTGCAGGATTCGGGGTTGAACTCTGGGTTGTTCATAGGCTATAGGGTTATGCTAGCGGTCCTGAGAGTGGCCTGTGGTTTCACTTACCAGTGTGTTTTCCGCGTCAGGCTGGGAGTTCTAGGAACAAACAACACAGAATACAAGGCTCAGTGTTCGAGGTTCTAACCCACTTCAGACGGTCCATCCCCACATCCAGCTCAACCCAGTGTCGACAAAGAGAGATCCTGTCCCATGTCCATCCACACCCAGTGTAGACAGCAGGAGACCCTGCCCTGCGTGTGAACTTTCTAACCCACTTCACACGCTGTCCCTCTGTGTGGGCACCGAACAGGTAAGTGTCCTGAGTAGCTGCTGGCAGCTCTCCCTCCACAAACCCCAGATCTACAGGACACAGAGGTGAGGAGTTGCAAACACACACTTCCTGTACCCACAGCTGCTGACCCACCCACGCAGGCCCCAATGGCCTTGGGACAGGGTCCCCTCCTGTCTACACTGGGTGCAGGTGGTCCTGGGACAACATCTCCTCCTGTCTACACTGGGTCCAGGTGGATGTGGAGCAGAGTCTCCTGTCTACACTGGATTCAGGTGAACGTGGGGCAGGGTCTTCTGTCTACACTAGGTTTGGATGGACATAGGTCAGGATCTCCTTTTGTCGATACTGGGTTAAGGTGGATGTGGGGCAGGGTCTCCTCCTGTCTACACTGGGTGCAGGTGGAGGTCCGGCAGGGTCTCATTCTGTCTACACTGGGTCCAGGTGGAGGTGGGGCAGGATCTCCTCCTGTCTACACTGGGTGCAGGTGGATGTGGTGCAGGGTCTCCTGTCTACACTGGATGCAGGTGGAGGTGGCGTAGGGTCTCCTCCTGTCTACACTGGATGCAGGTGGATGTGGTGCAGGGTCCCCTCTGTCTACACTGGATGCAGGTAGAGGTGTGGCAGGGACCCCTCCTGTCTACACTGGGTGCTGTGTCTACACTGGGTACAGGTGGAGGTGGGGCAGGGTCCCCTGTGTCTACACTGGGTTCAGGTAGAGGTGGGGCAGGGTCTCCTCCTGTCTACACTGGGTGCAGGTGGAGG
>NW_022439680.1:1164-1441 GCF_009761245.1 Sapajus apella
TCTACACTGGGTGCAGGTGGAGGTGGGGCAGGGTCTCCTCCTGTCTAAACTGGGTGCAGGTGGAGGTGGGGCAGTGTCCCCTCCTGTCTACACTGGGTGCTCTGTCTACACTGGGTGCAGGTGGAGGTGGGTCAGGGTCTCCTCCTGTCTACACTGGGTGCAGGTGGAGGTGGCGTAGGGTCTCATGCTGTCTACACTGGGTGCAGGTGGAGGTGGGGCAAGGTCCCCTCCTGTCTACACTGGGTGCAGGTGGAGGTGGGGCAGGGTCCCCTCTGTC
>NW_022439680.1:1451-8731 GCF_009761245.1 Sapajus apella
GGTCCCCTCTGTCTCCACTGGGTGCAGGTGGAGGTGGGGCAGGGTCCTGTCTGTCTACACTGGGTGCAGGTGGAGGCGAGGCAGGGTCCTCTCCTGTCTACACTCGGGCCCCAGGTGCTGGCACCCACCTCTCTGCACACGTGCAGCTGGTAGCTGAGCTCCTGGTGGTGCAGGCGCTGGTGTGTCCTGGGCTGTCTCCACCGCACGACACACTGCGTCTTGTTGCAGGTCACCGTGACGTTGCTGGGCGGGTCGAAGCGTTCTGTAACGAGGGTGCCGGACTCACCCGTGAACCCGGGGCCCGCACGACCGCCCCCTCCCTCCCAGACAAAGTGGCTCATGCCTGTGACCCCAGCTCTTGGGGAGGCCGAGGCGGGCGGATCCCCTGAGGTCAGGAGTTCGAGACCAGCCTGGCCAACACGGTGAAACCCCGTGTCTACTAAAAATACAAAAGTTTAGCTACTTGGGAGGGTGAGGCAGGAGAATGGCTTGAAACCCGGAGGCGAATCGTTCGTGAACAGCCACGGAACGGGAGGCTGTGGGAGCCGGGCAGGACGGCCCGGCAGGTGCCAGGCACAGCAGAGATGCCCACAGGTGCAGGGTCCCGGGAGGGAGCTGGGGACGGGCTGGGGGCGTGTCCGGGCCTGAAGAGGTCGGGGTGTCCAGGGGATGAAAGAGGCCGTGGTGGGGTGCGGCGGGCTTGGGAAGTGGACAGAGTGTGGGTGTGGGGGGCTGACTCCAACACGCCAGCCCGGAGCCGGGCCTGGGCATGGGGAAGGTGCTGGTGAGGAAGGAAGGAAGGAAGTGCAAGACGGAGGGAGGAGGAATGGAGGGAAGGAGAAGGAACGGGAGGAAGAAATGAGGGGAGACAGGGAGGGACGGAGGCGGACAGTGGGGTGATCTTGTCTCACTGCAACCCCCACCTCTCAGATTCAAGCGGTTCTCCTGCCTCGGCCTCTCAAACAGGCGGGATCACAGGCGCCCGCCACCACGCCGGGCTAATTTTGTATTTTTATTACAGACTTGGTATCTCCACGTTGGCCAGGCTGGTCTCGAACTCCCAACCTCAGGTGATCCGCCCGCCTCGGCCTCCCACAGCGCTGGGATGACGGGCGTGAGCCAGCGCGCCCGGCCAGTTACACAGATTTTTGTTTGTTTTTCCCTTTTTTATTTTAAAGCGACACAGATTTTAAGGCAAATTCCACCTCACCCGTAAACAACAGGAAATCGTATGTTTCATTCTCTTTTTTCTGTCTCTTTCTTTCTTGTTGCTCAGCATTTTTGCAAGCGAGTTATTCTCACCTATTTTATTCGTGTCCAAAAGTGAATCGAAGAACTGGACCTCGCCTTCTCGGCTGGTTCCGGTAACCAGGAAGTAATTGCGTGAGGATAATCCCGTGAGGTTGTTCAGGTGACACCCCACGTGGGTTCCCAAGTCCTGCGTGTAATAAGGACACCGAATCTCCCTCCTTCCCCTGAAGGATTAGAAAGCGTTCAGACAGCAGTGAGGAAAATCAAACAGAACAAAAACACAAACCCTCAAAGCAAAACCACAAAAAAAAAAAAAAAAACCAAAAAACCCACAAAACGCAAACAGAAAACAAACACACAAAACAAAAAAACAGGCCAGGCGTGGTGGCTCACACTTGTAACCTCCGCACTTTTTAAGAGGCCGAGGCGGTTGAACCACGAGGTCAGGAGTTCGAGACCCGCCTGGCCAAGATGGTGAAACCCCGTCTCTACTAAAAATAGGCAAATTACACATGCACCGCAAAACCTAAAATGCGATAAACAAAAATAAAACAGAGAAAACGCAGGGTTCATCTACCTGAAACAACAGTTTTAAAAGATGAGGGTTTACTGTACAAACGATACTTTATTAACAATGTAGAAATTTAAAATGCAAGAAAGATCCCTCAGAATCCTCTCTTAAAATCCGTTTTTTGTTTGTCAGACAGATTCCTGTTTACTCTTTGATCATATATATATATATATACATATACATATATTGTTGTTTTGTTGTTTGTTTGTTTGTTTGTTTTTGAGACGGAGTTTCACTCTTGTTACCCAGGCTGGAGTGCAATGGCGCGATCTCGGCTCACCGCAACCTCCGCCTCCCGGGTTCAGGCAATTCTCCTGCCTCAGCCTCCTGAGTAGCTGGGATTACAGGCACGCACCATCATGCCCAGCTAATTTTTTGTAGTTTTAGTAGAGACGGGGTTTCACCATGTTGACCAGGATGGTCTCGATCTCTTGACCTCGTGATCCACCCGCCTCGGCCTCCCACAGCGCTGGGATGACAGGCGTGAGCCACCGGTGCAAAGGTATTGTCAGCAGAGACAGGATTTTGTATCTCATTTCATTAAATATTTTGAATGCTTTGCAAAAAAAAAAAAAAAAATTAGCTGGGCGTGCTGGTGGGCACCTGTCATCCCAGCTACTCGGGAGGCTGAGGCAGGAGAATCGCTTGAACCCGGGAGGCGGAGGTTGCGGTGAGCGGAGATCACGCCACGGCACTCCAGCCTGGGTGACAGAGCGAGACTCTGCGTCAAAGAAAGAAAAAGAGAAAAAAAATGAACAGAAGCATTTTCCCCCATGCCTGCCTTCCTCATAATTCTTCACAAAAAGTGAACACTTACTTTGAGTCTTGTACGGACAAAAAATACTGGACATCGCGGGGGGCGTTCGGACCCCGTGCCCAGCTACAGTTCATGAAATCCGCGTTGTAGATGATGCAGGAGAAATTCCGGGCAGCGGAACCCTGTCTGCCTGGGGAGGGGCAGAAACAAAACACTTTTCACTCAAAAGTTAAACGGGGTCAGGAGCGACGGCTCACGCCTGTCACCCCAGCGCTTTGGGAGGCCGAGATGGACACATCACCTGAGGTCAGGAGTTCGAGACCAGCCTGGCCAACATGGTGAAACCCCGTCTCTACTAAAAGCAGAAAAAATTGGCCGGGCGCTGGGGCTCACACCTGAAATCCCAGCACTTTGGGAGGCCGAGGTGGGTCGACCACTTGAGGTCGGGAGTTCCACACCAGCCTGACAACATGGAGGAACCCTCTCTCTACCCAAAATACAAAAAATTAGCCTGGCGTGGTGGCGGGCACCTGTAATCTTAGCTACTCGGGAGGCTGAGGCAGGAGAATCACTTGTCCCCAGGAGGTGGAGGTTGCAGTGAGCCCAGATCACGCCACTGCCCTCCGGCCTGGTGGACAGAGCCAGACTCCAGCTCAAAAGAAGAAAAAAGGAAGTTAAATGGGGTTGAGTTTGATGCTCTTGGGTGCGGCTTCAAATGGTGGGGGAGGGCTGTGAAGAGATCCCTGCGGTGTCTTTCTTACCGGGGTTCGGATAAGGCATTGTTTCTTGAAACACTCCTTGGCTGGTCTGCACGTGAACCTCGAAAGTGACTCCTCCATGTAGCGTGACCTCACGAAACGTGCACCAACATTCTTTCTTCCTGAGCTGAGAAGTTGGAGCGTGTCAGAGCAGATCAGGAGAGGAATTTGCCTCTCCTCTGCTCTGCGTGGTGTTGGTCTATCCAAACCCGGAGACGCCCACCTGCCTCCCTCAGTGAGATCGTCCCCCTACGCCTCCTCCGAGGACTCTGAGTGGATACCCCAAATACCAGCTGGCAGGTGGAAAATGAATGTCATAATCGAGCAGTGTTTAGAAGATCAGAGTGACGCAGGGTGGGGTACTTTATAACTGTCACCCCAGCACTTTGGGGGGGCCGAAGCAGGTGGATCACCAGAGGTCAGGAGTTCAAGACCAGCCTGGCCAACAAGGTGAAATCCCGTCTCTACTACAAATATTAAAATTAGCCTGGCATGGTGGCGGGTACCTGTAATCCCAGCTACTCCGGAGGGCGCAGGTACCTGTAATCCCAGAGGCCGAGGCAGGAGAATCGCTTGAACCCGGGAGGCAGAGGTTGCAGTGAGCTGAGATCACACTACTGCACTCCAGCCTGGGTGACACTGTGAGACTCCGTCTCAAAATAAAAAAAAAAACTAAGCCGGGCGCGGTGGCTCACGCCTGTCATCCCAGCACTTTGGGAGGCCGAGGTGGGTGGATCACGAGGTCAAGAGATCGAGACCATCCTGGTCAACATGGTGAAACCCCGTCTCTACTAAAAATACAAAAAATTAGCTGGGCATGGTGGTGCGTGCCTGTAATCCCAGCTACTCAGGAGGCTGAGGCAGGAGAATTGCCTGAACCCAGGAGGCGGAGGTTGCGGTGAGCCGAGATCGCACCATTGCACTCCAGCCTGGGTAACATGAGTGAAACTCCGTCTCAAAAACAACAACAACAACAACAACAACAAAAAAAAAAAAAAAAAAAAACCAACAAAAAAAACTATCCACAGGCCCAGACACATCACGGACAGAAGGCAGAAGGACTTCCCTGGTCCCTGTGAGGTCCTGGGCACAAAATTATGCCAAATACCACACTTGTGTTTGCGTCCCTTCCCCCACCCCGCACTTCTTTGTTTGTTTTGTGTGTTTTTTTTGTGTTTGTTTTTCGTTTTTGAAAGTGAATTTTGCTCTTGTCACCCAGGCTGGAGTGCCGTGGTGTGATCTCGGCTCACCGCAACCTCCGCCTCCCGGGTTCAAGCGATTCCCCTCCTCAGCCTCCTGAGTAGCTCGGACTACAGGCACCTGCCAGCATGGCAGGTAATTTTTGTATTTTTAGTAGAGACGGGGTTTCGCCACGTTGGTCAGGCTGGTCTGCCTACTTTTTTTTTTCTTTTTTCTTTTTAATTTTTATGTTTTAACACATAGTCTTGGTCTGTCGCCCAGGCCGGAGTTCAGTGACTCCATCTCAGCTCAGTGCAACCTCCGCCTCCCGGGTTCAAGCGATTCTCCTGCCTCAGCCTCCCGAGTAGCTGGGATGACAGGTGCACGCCACCACACCCAGCTAATTTTTTGCATTTTTAATAAAGATGGGGTTTCACCATGTTGGCCTGGCTGGTCTCGAACTCCTAACCCCAGATCAATCACCCGCCTCAGTCTCCCAAAGTGCTGGGATGACAGGCGTGAGCCGCGGTGCCCAGCCAGCTGGCCCTGTGGCTTCTAACTCGGCGAATGCTACGTCCGTCTCACCCTGTATTCGATGGGTCCGTCCTTCTTGTGTATTAAGATACACCTGCTCAGGCTGGTGTTTTCTTTGCAGTTCCAGCTTAATTTCATTGTCCTGGAGTTGAACGTGAGGTTGAGGCTGGAGGCTGGGGCCGCAGTTGGTCCACCTGCAAGAAAGGGCCAGCGGACTCAGAATTTCCTCTTTTCCTGTTTTTTCTTTTCTTTTCTTTCTTTTTTTTTTTTTAATGAGACGGAGTTTCAGAAGAAAGGAAGGAAGGAAAGAAGGAAGGAAAGAAGGAAGCAAGGAAGGATGGAAGGAAGGAAGAAAAGAAGGAAAGAAGGAAGAAACGGAAGAAGAAAGGAAGGAAGGAAGGAAGGAAAGAAAGAAGGAGAGAAGGAGACAATGAAAGGAAAAAAGAGAGAAGGAAGGAGGGATGGAATGAGGGAAGAAAGGACGGAAAAACGGAGGGAAAGAAGGAAGGAAGGGAGAGAGGGAGGAAGAAAACAATGGAAAGAAAAAAAAAGGAAGGAAGGAGGGAAGGAAGGAAAAGCAGAAGAAAGGAAGGAAGGAAAGAAGGAAGTAAGGAAAGAAGGAAGCGAGGAAGGATGGAAGGAAGGAAGGAAGAAAAGAAGGAAAGAAGGAAGAAAGGGAAGAAGAAAGGAAGGAAGGAAGGAAGGAAAGAAGGAAAGAAGGAGGGAAGGAGACAATGAAAGGAAAAAAGAGAAGGAAGGAGGAAAAAGGGAAGAAAAAATAGAAGAAAGGAAAGAAGGAAAGAAAGAAAAAGAAAGAAATGAAGAAACGAAGGAAGGAACAAAGAAAAAGAAATACATCTGGAGGGAGACGTGGATGGAAGGAAGGAGGGAGGGAGGGAGGAAGAGAAGGAAGAAGGAAGAACCCCTCTGTCACCGTGCACAGCTGAGTCCTGATCGTGGCTCCACGACCACCTGGATGGTCGCTGGGTTAAACCGTGGAGGCCTCTGAGCCTTTGTTTTGTCATCTGTAGAATGGGTGGATGGGCATGAACACAGGGAAGCAGGTGAGGCCAGTGAAGCTCTCACATCCTGGGGGGTGGGCTGGTGCCTACGGGGTCCCTAACCAACATTATACATGAATGCAAATGCACGCAGGTATCCAGGTAGGTCTCCAGACACCAGACATCTCGGCCGGAGCCACAGAGGAGGTGCAGCCAGGCTTCCATACTTACCCGAGTCCCCTGCGGTCAGGAGGGCTGCAGCACGCAGCAACCCAGAGAGGAGAACGGCTGTCACCAGGAGGGACTTCATGCTGACCAGAGAGGAGAGCTGCAGAGGGGCTGCAGGACAGAAAGTGTCACACGGTGAGGAGCGGGTTTAGCCAGAGCACTCCTGGCAGGGCGTCCCAGGGGACGTCCCAAAGATGCACACGTCCTAATCCCATGTGGGTGACAGAATAATGGTCCCAAAGATGCCCACATCCTAATCGTCATGTGGAGACAGAATAATGGCCCCAAAGATGTCCACACCCTAATCCCCATGAGGGAGACAGAGTAATGGCCCCAAAGATGTCCTCATCCTAATCCCATGTGGGAGACAGAATAATGACCCCAAAGATGTCCTCATCCTAATCCTATGTGGGAGACAGAAAAATGACCCCAAAGATGTCCACGTCCTAATCCGCACGTGGGAGACAGAATAATGGCCCCAAAGATGTCCACATCCTAATCCCCATGTAGGAGACAGAATAATGACCCCAAAGATGTCCACGTCCTGATCCCCATGTGGGAGATGGAATAATGGCCCCAAAATGTCCACATCCTAATCCCCATGTAGGAGACAGAATAATGACCCCAAAGATGTCCACACCCGAATCCTCATGCGCGAGACAGAATAATGACCCCAAAGACGTCCACGTCCTGACCCCCATGTGGAAGACAGAATAATGACCCCAAGGAGGAGAAAGAGGAGGAGGAGGAAAACCTACTTTGGATGCTCGTACAAATGGCGAATTCACATAATTACACTTTTTTCTTTTTTTTTTTTTTGAGTTAGTTAGAGTTTCACTCTTGTCGCCCAGGCTGGAGTGCAGTGGTGAGATCCCGGCTCACCGCAACCTCCGCCTCCCGGGTTCAAGTGATTCTCCTGCCTCAGCCTCCCGAGTAGCTGGGATCCCAGGTGTCCACCACGCCTGGCTAACGTTTTGTATTTTTAGTAGAGACGGGGTTTC
>NW_022439681.1:0-8729 GCF_009761245.1 Sapajus apella
TTTTTTTTTTTTGAGACGGAGTTTCGCTGTTGTTGCCCAGACTGGAGTGCAATGGCACGATCTCGGCTCACCGCAATCTCCGCCTCCTGGATTCAAGCAATTCTCCTGCCTCAGCCTCCCGAGTAGCTGGGACTACAGGCACGCACCATCATGCCCAGCTAATTTTTGTATTTTTAGTAGAGACGAGGTTTCACCTCGTTGACCAGGATGGTCTCGATCTCTTGATCTCGTGATCCACCCGCCTCAGCCTCCCAAAGTGCTAGGATTATAGGCGTGAGCCACCGCGCCCGGCCTATTATTTTTATTTTATTATTATTTTTTGTAGAGACGGGGTTTCTCCACATTGGCCAGGCTGGTCTTGAGCTCCTGACCTCAGGTGGTCCACCCGCCTCAGTCTCCCAAAGTGCTGGGATTACAGGCATGAGCCACCGTACCCTGCCAATGCTCTGATTTTTAAACAACTATTCTCAGAGGGTTTAAGATTTAAAATTATTTCATTCTAGAAGAAAACTATGAACAAATTACAATTGACTTTTTCTATGAAAGTAGAGCCTGGAACATAGATAGAGACAGGAACAGCTCTCAAAGATATTTGAACAGGAAAAAGAGTTTCACAGTTCTTTCCTTCCTTCCTCCTTTAGTTGCTGCTTTTCTGGTTTTAGAATTTCAAACAAAGAAATACATATTGGCTCCACTGCTAAGAAACGCCCTCTTTCTCAGCAACTTCCTCTTCCAATTTTCTTCCTCACCATTGACATATGAGAACAATACCCATAGCCGTCCCTGCCATTCTGATTAACCAAAAGCTCTGAGGTTTGGAAAAATTAAGCGTAGCAAGTTATTGTGCCCAACTACTGCCTACCCCAAATCCACAATCTTCACTCATTAAAAGTCAGGTAACAGGTGGTGCAAAGAAAGGGATATTAAGCTCAATCAGGAGGGCTACTGAACTTTCACACCACAAAATCCAAAGAAATTTGAACTAACAAATGGGAAAATTTTTCCTATCCCAAGAAAATGTGGCTCTCTGATGGAGGAGAAAAAGCGAATGGGCTGGCACCACCCTGAACCAAAGTCTAGTCTGTACACCAATAGCTGCTGAACTTTCTTCTACAGGCAACCCTATCAGGATTAAAGGGAGCTCTCTCAGGTTCTGACACACTTCAGAGTGACTTTATGACTTACAAATAGTCCTTTCCAACTTACAAACTGAATAAAGGGGCTGGACTTATAATTAACCATCCAGAGATCAAGACTGTCCCCATGCCAGAAGTCAAATCAAATATCTGGGGACAGACCTCTGCCCCCATTTGTGACACGGCAAACTTCCCTAACACTATCGTTTGAGTGGGCAGTGACTTCCCCCTTGCCTAGTGATTCTCAGAGGAAACAATTTGGTTTGGTAACCTCTGCCCTTTACGGTGTGACCTTGGGCAAGTTACTTAACTCCTATGAAATTTAGTTTCCATATGTGTAAATTCTCAAGAGTCACCGTAAAAATAAAATAAGAACATATGCCTAAGCAAGGGTGGGCACCTAGTAGGGCTGCCATAAAAGTTCTTCCTCTTCCTTCTAACCCTCCTGACTTCTGGGCCTAAATTCCAATCAAAGCCCCAACGGGCTCCAAGGAGTCCTTCCTCTTGTCTGGTTCTGTGGACAACTGTATTAAAACTTCCGTATCTCAGAGGCTCTAGGATTCCTGGAGAACCAAGAGGCCCCCAACTCACCACATCATGGTCTGGACAGCACCCACGTCCTCCTTGGAAGAGACCCTGTAGACAACTCGCCTCCTTACTCTGCAGACCATCCTGTACGCACACACACTTACACTCTCACACACACTCTTACACTCACACACACTTTTACACACACACACTGATGAGTGTCCTCCTCCTGCTCACTTTAGCACACTCTTACACTCTCACACTCTCACACACACACACGAGTGTCCTCCTCCCGCTCCTCAATATAGCAGGCCGGGGCCTCAACGAGCACCTTAATTACTTCATGTTCCAGATATGGAAACTGAGGCTCTGCCTGCGGAAGAACTAGTCCAAGGTCTCAGACAGCAGCTGGGACCCAACTCCTGTACGTACATCTGCCGACGAAACCCTCGTTTTACACAGGGGAAACTAAGGCCTGGAGAGGAAAGTGACTTGCCCAAGATCACACAGCGAGTTGATGGCAGAACCAGGTCAGGCTGGGACACTAGCAGTCACTCAGACTTGCGGACCCCTCCAAGTTTCTAAAGAGGACTCGGGGTCACCTCCTCCCTGAGGGGGTGGGGTGGACTAAGACGCCATCCCGCGCTGACCGCTCGCCCGGCCTCTGCCCATCCGCAGTAGAAGCCGCGGCACCCACTCCCCCGGGACCCTGCGCGGCTCGGGAGAAGCGGCCCGACGGGGGCCCGCGCCTCCCAGCGGGGTCTACCCAAGGGGACTTGTTGCTCACCTGGCCTCCTGCAGTCGCCCCCAGCGACAGGAAAGGCCGGCCGGCCGTCCAGTCTCCGCACAGGGTGTGCTCCCGCGGACCGCCTCGCGGGCTGCCACACTGCCGGACCCTCCTCAGTGCGCTACGCCCCCAGCCGCGCTCGCCCGGCCTGTGTCCGCCATTACGCGATTCCCCCGCCCTGGGACGCAGCCACACCCCGCCAATGGCCCTGATTGGTTCTCTGCCACACCCACCCGGGGCTTCGGGGCATTCCATTGGTCTGAGTAAAATGCCAGTTAAATAACTACGCAAAAGACGTACTCACGGGTACCCTCCCCGGAGCTCCACCCGGGCGACTTCCTCAATCGGAGTAAACAGCGGGGTGCAAACCAAGTGAAGTAGGGGGCGGAGATTAAGGTAAACCTACTCCTAAATTCAGAATAGGAAGTTCTTACCTAAGAAAGTCTAAAAACTCGTACGAAGTGTGTTGAAAGACGAATTCTTCTTGTTAGCCTTCAAAGAACCGCTATATTTGGTGAAAGGAAGGGGCCAAACTCGTAAACTTTCTATGGACACCCCTCAAGTTGCAGATAATGTTGTCCCTTCACTCCGGCTTCAGCCAGGGCCGAAAGTAGGGTGGAGAGAGTGAATCACAGGCTCTAGCCCGCGGTACATGGTCCATCCGGGGCGAGGCCCGGGTCCTGGGACTGGGAGCTAGTTCTGAAAAGCCGTGGTCAAGTGAGCGAAACCCTGGTTCAGCCACTTCACTCTGCGACCTCAGACAACTTCCAGAACTTATCTGGGTCTCAGTTTGTCCTTCTGCAAAATAGGAGCAATCGTCTCTGCCTGATTCATGCATGAGTGGGCATATACTCGTCTTGTTGATTATAAAAGGCTGCAGCCGGCTAGGCGCGGTGGCTCACGCCTGTAATCCCACTACTTTGGGAGGCCGAGGCGGGCAGATCATCTGAGGTCGGGAGTTCGAGATCAGCCTGACCAACATGGAGAAACCCCGTCTGTGTTAAAAATACAAAATTAGCCGGGCGTGGTGGTGCATGCCTATAATCCCAGCTTCTCTAGAGGCTGAGGCAAGAGAATCGCTTGAACCCGGGAGGCGGAGATTACTGTGAGCCGAGATCACATCATTGCACTCCAGCCTGGGCAACAAGAGCGAAGCTCCATCTGGGGTAAAAAAAAAAAGGCTGCAGCTGAATACAAATGCGGCAAATTCACAAGTTAGCAAAGATACCTCATTTAGTTCTCTAGGGCAACTCTGTAAGGCAGGTATTACCCTCGTTTTTGCAGAAGAGAAAAGTGAGCCTTCCTGAAGTTGCATGACTTACCCAGGGTCCTCCAGGGAATGTGAAACAACCCCGGGACCCAAACCTGTATCTTTTGGCTTCCATTTCTGTATTTCTCCCTTTCAGGCCTGGTATCAAATGAGAATGACTTCCCTCCCCTCCCCTCTTTCCTCCCCCATCCCCTTGGCATTCCAGGAAAGGTCTTAAGGGTGCCATTGCCAGTCCCTCATCTCTCCCATCAACTTACACTTGGTTACAGGCCACCCCCAGCTATTGTTAACCACCAGGGTTTCTGAGGAAAAATGACACTAGGAGTGTGCCCAAGCTGTTTCTGGGGTCCTAGGAGTCAGGAGGTGACAAGGGGGTGACAGATGGGTCAAGAACCTGAGCAGAATCTCAAATGAGGACACAGAGGCTCAGAGGGGGGCAGTGATACCACTGTGAGCCTTCAGCAGGGCTGCCTCCATGCCAGGACTTAAATCCAGGTTTCTCTGCTCTCAGAACAGGGCTCTTTTCACCACAGGATTGTTTTTCCCAGAAGAGCTGCCTTGGCTGTAATTCCCTCCCTGGAAACGAAGGAGGCCAAAAAGGGAATGGGAGGGGAAGCAGCCTGACTTTAGAAGGGCAGAGACAGCCAAGGGGGTGGTGCCAGCAGGGCCCCGGTGCCATCCGAATTGGTGTCCTCCAGGCTCAAACTGGGACATGAGGTCTGACAACCAAGGACTATTTAAATCCTGGCTATGGCTGTTGGGTGCTGGGAGGCAGCTGTGCAGAAGGCAGTGACTTTGGGGTTAGGCAGACCTGAGTCCAAGCACCACCACTCTCTAGCTCTGAGCCTCACCTACCTCTTCACTAAAATGATGACAAAAGGGCAGTTGTGAAGATTCAATGAGTTAATTATGGCATTAATGAGTCATGTGTATAAAGTGCCTTGTAGCTATGTATTCATTCATGGATTCATCCATTCAATAAAAAATTATTAAGCACCTACCACATACAGGGCAGCCTGACAGTGCCACAACTACAATGTTGAGCAAAACAGACTCAGACCCTCATGGAGCCTAAAGTCTGGGAAGGAAGAAAGTTGTTAATCAAATGATCAGACAAATCAAAAAACAGAAACTGAGATAAGGAAGCAGAAGTGCAACGTGTTTATGAGAGTGAACGGCAGGGGATGAGGTGGGGTCAAAGGAGGCTTTCCTGAAGAGATGATGTCTGAGGTGCGTTGATGAATGGGGGTTCATTTACTCTTTTTTTTTTCTTGGACCCAGGCTGCAACCCAGGATGGAGTGCGGTGACACAATCTCGGCTCACTGGAACCTCTGCCTCCCAGGTTCAAGTGATTTTGTGCCTCAGCCTCCTGAGGAGCTGGGATTACATGCGTGTGCACCACACCTGGCTAAATTTTGTATTTTTAGTAGAGACAGGGTTTCTCCATGTTGCCAAGGCTGGTCTCAAACTCCTGATCTCAAGTAATCCACTTGCCTTGGCCTCCCAAAGTACTGGGATTATAGGCATGAGCCACCACACCTGGCCTGGGGTTGATCCACTCTTGAATGAGCGAGAGGTTGGGAGAAGTGTTGGTGGCCAAGGGAAAGGGTGGGGAAGGGCATGGAAGCCAATGGGAGTGGTGGCAGTGGGAAGGAAGGGTGGAGCACTCAGGGCCTGTGGGCCACCAGGGAACGTATCATGGTTAGTGACGAATGAGTAAGGGTGTTACATAGGAGGAAATCCAGCTTTGAAAGTGGGGCTCACCTGTAATCCCAGCACTTTGGGAGACCAAGGTGGGAGAATCACTTGAGGCCAGGAGTACAGCCTGGGCCACAAAGCAAGATCCCCATCTCATTTATTTAAAAACATAATAAATAAATAAATAAGAAAGTGGTGCTGTTCACCAAAGGTCTCTGTACTTTTCTGATAGTCCCTGAAATAACGCAGGCTTTGAGGCAAACCAACCTGGGTTTGAATCTTAGCTCTGCCACCTCACCGAGGATTGTGTGACCTGAACAGTCACTGAACCTCACTGTGTCTCAGCTACTCTTCTAAGGAATGGGGATAATAATGTAGGGTCATAAGGTGGGGGTGAGGATTTAATGGGAAATGTATGTAAAGTATCTGGCATATAAAAGTCTCTCTCCATAAACAATACTTGGTCTTCCCAGCATGGAGGAAAGTGAGCCTGAGGCAGCAGTTGGAGCAGATGGCTTAGGTTCAAGCTGATACAGACATCCATGAACTGGACAAGTTGTCATCTGAACTTAAAATTTTTTTTTTTTTTGAGACGGAGTCTGGCTCTTGTTGCCCAGGCTGGACTGCAATAGTGCAATCTCGGTTCACCACAACCTTCACCTCCCAGGTTCAAGTGATTTTCCCACCTCAGCCTCCCAAGTAGATAGGATTTTTTTTTTTTTTTTTTTTTTTGAGTCGGAGTTTCGCTCTTGTTACCCAGGCTGGAGTGCAATGGCGCGATCTCGGCTCACCGCAACCTCCGCCTCCTGGGTTCAGGCAATTCTCCTGCCTCAGCCTCCTGAGTAGCTGGAATTACAGGCACGTGCCACCATGCCCAGCTAATTTTTTGTATTTTTAGTAGAGACGGGGTTTCACCATTTTGACCAGGATGGTCTCGATCTCTTGACCTCGTGATCCACCCGCCTCGGCCTCCCAAAGTGCTGGGATTACAGGCGTGAGCCACCGCGCCCGGCGTAGATAGGATTTTAATTTGTCACCCAGGCTGGCATCCAGTGGTGCAGTCATTGCTCATTGTAGCCTTGTGCTCCTGGGCTCAAGCAATCCTTCCACCTCAGTCCCCAAGTAGCTGGGACTACAGGGGTATGCCACTATGCCGGGCTAACATTTTTTGTTTTGTTTTTTAGAGATAAAGTCTCCCTGTGTTGCCCAGCCAGGTCTCAAACCCCTGGGCTCAAACGATCCACCCACCTCGGCCTCCCAAAGTGCTAGGATTATAGGCATGAGCCACTGTGCCCAGCCTGAATTGTCATAGGAGACTTTGGAGCCAGACAAGCCTGGATTTGAATCACTATTATACCACTTCCTAGCTGTGTAACATTGGGCAGGTGACTTCACCTCTCTGAACCTCGGTTTCCTTATCCATAAAATGAAAATCATAGTTGTTTTTTTTTTATTTATTTAATAATTTTTTATTATTAAAATTGCATTCCAACCAGTTTCACTCTTGTTGCCCTGGTTGGAATGCAATTGCGCAATCTCCGCTCACTGCAACCTCTGCCTCCCAGGTTCAAGCGATTCTCCTGCCTCAGCCTCCCTAGTAGCTGGGATTACAGGTGCCCGCCACCAAGCCCAGCTATTTATTTAAAAATTTTTGGCTGGGCATGGTGGCTCATGCCTGTAATCCCAGCACTTTGGGGGGCTGAGGCAGGCAGACCATGAGGTCAAGAGATTGAGACCATCCTGGCCAACACAGTGAAACCCAGTCTCTACTAAAATACAAAAATTAGCTGGGTGTGGTGGTGCACGCCTGTCGTCCTAGCTACTTGGGAGGCTGAGGCAGGAGAATTGCTTGAAGCCAGGAGGCATTGGTTGCAGTGAGCCAAGATCACGCCACTGCACTCCAGCCTGCCACCTGGCGAAAGAGCGAGACTCTGTGTGAAAAAATACATGTATAATAATAATTTTTAAAAATAGAGATGGAGTCAAGCCGGGCGTGGTGGCTCACGCCTGTAATCCCAGCACTTTGGGAGGCTGAGGCGGGTGGATCATGAGGTCAAGAGATCAAGACTATCGTGGCCAACACGGTGAAACCCTGTCTCTACTAAAAATACAAAAATTAGCTGGGCGTGGTGGTGTGCGCCTGTAGTCGCAGCTACTCTGGAGGCTGAGGCAGGAGAATTGCTTGAACCCAGGAGGCAGAGGTTGCAGTAAGCCGAGATAGCGCCACTGCACTCCAGCCTGGTGTCTGGCGATGGAGCGAGACTCTGTCTCAAAAAAAAATAAAATAAAAAATAGAAATGGGGTCTTGCTGTGTTGCCCAGGCTGGTCTAGGACTCCTGGACTCTGCAACTCAGCCTCCCAAAGTGCTGGGATTACAGGCGTGAGTCACCAGTCCTGGCTATAATTGTTTTTATTTCTCAGATCTGTTCAGATTAACTGTGATCGTAAATGGTAAACACTTAGCACAGTGATTTCTTGAAGGTTGTCCAAAAATAAGAGCCTTAATTTTTTCTTTTAGGCAATGCAGATAAAGAATTTGCTTTCAGAGTGGGAGGTGGTATTGTGCGTTTAGTGGTAATATTAATAAGGACCAACATTTAGTGAGCATTTGCTATGTGCCAGGCATGTGTGAATTGCTTTACATGCATTAACTCATCAATCCTCATATCAGTCCTATGAATTATTTATTTACTTATTTATTGAGACACAGCCCCACTCTGTCATCCAAGCCGGAGTGCAGTGACATGATCTTGGCTCACTGCAACCTCTGCCTCCCCAGTTCAAGCGATTCTCCTGCCTCAGCCTCCGAGTAGCTGGGATTACAGGGGTGCACCACCACACCTGGCTAATTTTTGTATTTTTGGTAGACACAGAGTTTCACCATGCTGGCCAGGCTGTTCTCAAACTCCAAACCTTAAGCGATCTGCCCGCCTCGGCCTCCCAAAGTGCTGGGATTATAGGCGTGAGCCACTATGCCTGGCCTTAGTCCTATAAATTAGATCCTGTTATTATCATCCTCACGTTTTTTTTTTTTTTTTTTTTTTTGAGACGGAGTTTTGCTCATGTTACCCAGGCTGGAGTGCAATGGCGCGATCTCGGCTCACCGCAACCTCCGCCTCCTGGTTCAGGCAATTCTCCTGCCTCAGCCTCCCGAGTAGCTGGGATTACAGGCACGCGCCACCATGCCCAGCTAATTTTTTGTATTTTTAGTAGAGACGGGGTTTCACCGTGTTGACCAGGATGGTCTCGATCTCTTGACCTTGTGATCCACCCGCCTCGGCCTCCCAAAGTGCTGGGATTACAGGCGTG
>NW_022439682.1:0-8728 GCF_009761245.1 Sapajus apella
GCGATCTTACTGCTAATTCCTATGTGCCTGTATATGGCTGGAAATACTGCTTTCCAGATTCTCCATAGAAAGGGTTTCTGAACTGCTACATTCACACCCCTGTGTAACTCAGTAAGTTGAATGTACACCTTGACAAACATTCTGCTAGAAAGCTCCGTTTTTATTTTAGAGCCAGATATTTCTCATTTCACTGCATACTCCCATTCACTCAGAAAAATCCAAAGGCCGCAATTTGAGGAAAAGTGCTCCTAACTCGTTGAATCTAAACATAGATGCAACTTCCTCAGGTAAGCGAACATACAGCAGAACAGTTTGAAAGAGACGTTTCTCCTGTGTTTTAGACGCGATCTTACCGCTAATTCTTATGTGTCTGAACATGGCTGGAAATATCTCTTTCTAGATTCTCCAACGAAATTATTTCTGAACTGCTACATTCGCACATCTGTTTAACTTTGTAAGTTGAATATACGCCTTGACAATCATTCTGCTAGATAGCTCCGTTTTTGTTTTAGAGCCACATATTTCTCATTACACCCTGTGCTCCAAATATCTGAGGAATATCCAAACGCAGCTATTAGAAGAAACGTGTTTCTATCTCGCTGAATCTAAACATAGATGCAACTTCCTAAGGTTAGACAACACCCAGCAGAGCAGTTTGTAATAGACATTTCTCCTGGGGTTTTGATGCGATCTTTGTGCTAATTCTTATGTGTCTGTATATTGCAGGAAACATCTCTTTCTAGATTCTCCAAAGAAAGGGTTTCTGAACTGCTGCATTCACACATCTGTTTAACTCTGTAAGTTGAATATTCACCTTGACAATCATTCTGCTAAATAGCTCTGTTTTTCTTTTGGAGCCGGATATTTCTAAATACACCCTATCCTCCCATTCACTCGGGAATAATCAACAGCAGCTTTTAGAATAAACGATTTTCTAACTTGCTGAATCTAAACATACTTGCAACTTCCTAAGGTGAACGAACACACAGCAGAGCAGTTTGAAAGAGAAGTTTCCCCTGTGGTTTAGAAGCAATCTTACCGCTAATAATCTTACGTGCCTTTATATGCCTGGAAATATCTCTTTCCAGATTCTCCAAAGAAAGGGTTTCTGAACAGCTACCTTCACACATCTGTGTAACTCTGTCAGTTGAATATACTCCTTGGTAATCATTCTGCTAGATAGCTCCGTTTTTGTTTTAGAGCCAGATATTTCTCCTTACACACTATACACCCTTTCACTCAGGAATATCCAAACGCAGCTTTTAGAAGAAACGTGCTTCTATCTCGCTGAATCGAAACGTAGATGCAGCTTCCTAAGGTGAACGAACACACAGCAGGGCAGTTTGAAAGGGACGTTTCTCCGGTGGTTTAGAAGTGATCTTACCGCTAATTCTTATGTTCCTGTATATTGCTCGAAATATCTCTTTCTAGATTCTCCAAAGAAAGGGTTTCTGAACTGCTACATTCACACACCTGTTTAACTCTGTAAGGTGAATGTACACCTTGACAATCATTCTGCTAGGTAGCTCTGTTTTTGTTTTAGAGCCAGATATTTCTCATTGCACCCTATAATCCCATTCACTCAGGAATATCCAAACGCAGCTTTTAGAAGAAACGTGTTTCTGACTCGCTGAATTTAACCATAGATGCAGCTAAATAAGGCGAATGAACACACAGGAGAGTAGTTTGAAAGACACTTTTCTCCTGTTGTTTAGACGCGATCTTACCGCTAACTCTTATGTGCCTGTATATGGCTGTAAATATGTCTTCCCAGATTCTGTAAAGAAATGGTTTCTGAACTACTACATTCTCAAATCTGTTTAACTCTGTAAGTTGAATGCACACCTTGACAATCATTCTGCTAGATAGCTTCGTTTTTATTTTAGAGGCAGATATTTCTCGTTACACTGTATACCTCTTTTCACTCAGGAACATCCAAACGCAGCTTTTAGAAGAAACCTGATTCTAAGTCTTGGAGGCTAAGCATAGATGCAACTTCCTAAGGTGAAGGAAAACCCAGCAGAGCAGTTTGAAAGAGCAGTTTCTCCTGTCCTTTAGACGCGATCTTACTGCTAATTCTTATGTTCCTGTATATGGCTCGAAATATCTCTTTCTAGATTCTCCAAAGAAAGGGTTTCTGAACTGGTACATTCACACGTCTGTTTGACTCTGTAAGTTGAATATACACCTTGACAATCATTTTGCTAGATAGCTCCGTTTTTGTTTTAGAGACACATATTTCTCATTACACCAAATATTCCCATTCACTGAGGATTATCCAAATGCAGCTTTTAGTAAAAACGTGTTTCTAAATCACTGAATCTAAACATAGATGCAACTTCCTAAGGTGAACGAACACACTTCAGAGCAGTTGGTATAGACGTTTCTCCTGTGGTTTAGACGCGATCTTACCACTAATTCTTATATGTCTGTATATGGTTGGAAATATCTCTTTAAAGATAATCCAAAGAAAGGGTTTCTGAACTGCTACATTCACACATGTGTTTACCTCTGTCAGTTGAATATACACCTTAAAAATCATTCTGCTAGATAGCTCCGTTTTTGTTTTAGAGCCAGATATTTCTAAATAAACCCTATCCTCCCATTCACTAAGGAATAACCAACCGTAGCTTTTAGAATAAACGTTTTTCTAACGTGCTGAATCTAAACATACCTGCAACTTCCTAAGGTGAACGAAAACACAGCAGAGCAGTTTGAAAAAGACGTTTCTCCTGTGGATTAGACGCGATCTTACTACTAATTCTTATTTGCCCCTATATGGCTGGAAATATATCTTTAAAGATTCTCCAACAAAGGATTTCTTAACTGCTACATTCACACACCTGTAAAACTCTGTCAGTTGAATATACACCTTGACAATCATTCAGCTAGATAGCTTCGTTTTTGTTTTACAGCCAGATATTACTCATTACACACTATACTACCATTCACTCAGAATATCCAAACGCAGCTTTTAGAAGAAACATGTTTCTAACTCCCTGAATCAAAACATAGATGCAACTTCCACAGATGAACGAACACACAGCAGAGCAGTTGGAAAGAAACGTTTCTCCCGTTTTTTAGACGCGATCGTACCGCTAATTCTTATGAGCCTGTATATGGCTGCAAATATCTCTTTCCAGATTCTCCAAAGACATTCTTTCTGAACTGCTACATTCACACATCTGTTTAACTCTTTAAGTTGAATACACACCTTGACAATCATTCTGCTACATAAATCAGTTTTTGTTTTAGAGCCAGATATGTCTCCTTACACACTATAATCCCGTTCACTTAGGAATATACAAACGCAGCTTTTAGAAGAAACGTGTTTCTAACTCGCTGAATCTAAACATAGATGCAACTTCCACACGTGAACAAACACATAGTAGAACAGTTTGAAAAGTTGTTTCTCCTTTGGTTTAGACGCGATCTTACCGCTAATACTTATGAGCCTGTATATGGCTGGAAATATCTCCTTCCAGATTCTCCAAAGAAAGGGTTTCTGAACTGCTACATTCACACATCTGTCTAACTCTGTAAGTCGAATATAAACCTTTACAATCATTCTGCTACATAGCTCCGTTTTTGTTTTACAACCAGATATTTCTCATTACACCCTATACTCCCATTCACTCAGGAATATCCAAACGCAGCTTTTAGAACAAACGTGTTTCTAACTCGCTTCATCTAAACATAGATGCAACTTCCTAAGGTCAACGAACACATAACAGAGCAGTTTGAAAGAGACGATTCTCTTTTGGTTTAGACGCGTTCTTACCGCTTAATCTTATGAGCCTGTATATACCCAGAAATATCTCTTTCCATATTCTGCAAAGAAAGGTTTCCTGAACAGCTACATTCACACATCTATTTAACTCTGTAAGGTGAATATTCACCTTGAGAATCATTCTGCTACATAGCTCCGTATTTGTTTTACAGCCAGATATTTCTCTTTATGCCCTATACTCCCATTCACTCAGGAATATTGAAACGCAGCTTTAGAAGAAACGTGCATCTAACTCGCTGAATCTAAACATACATGCAACTTCCTAAGGTGAACGAACACACAGTAGAGCAGTTTGAAAGAGACGTTTCTCCTGTGATTTAGACGCGATCTTAATGCTAATTCTTAAGAGGCTGTATATGGCTAGAAATATGTCTTTCCAGATTCTCCAAAGAAACGGTTCCTAAACTGCTACGTTCACACAATTGTTTCACTCTGTAAGTTGAATATACACCTTGACAATCATTCTGCTACATAGCTCCGTTTTTGTTTTAGAGATAGCTGTTTCTCCTTACACCCTATACTCCCATTCACTCAAGAATATCCAAACAGAGCTTTTAGAAGAAACGTGTTTCTAACTCGCTGAATCTAAACATAGATGCAAATTCCTAAGGTCAATGAACACACAGCAGAGGAGTTTGAAAGAGACGTTTCTCCTGTGGTTTACATGCGATCTTAAAGCTAATTCTTAAGAGCTTGCATATGGCTGGCAATATCTCTTTCCAGATTATCCAAAGAAAGGGTTACTCAACTGCTCCATTCATACAATTGTTTAACTCTGTAAGTTTAATATACACTTTGACAATCATTCTGCTTCATAGCTCCGTTTTTGTTTTAGAGCCAGATATTTCGCATTACACCGCATACTCCCATTCAGTCAGGAATATAAAAACGCACCGTTTAGAAGAAACGTGTTTCTAACTCGCTGAATCGAAACATAGATGCAACTTCCTAAGGTCAACGAACACACAGCAGAGCAGTTTGAAAGAGACGTTTCTCCTGTGGTTTAGACGCGATCTTAAACCTAATTCGTATGAGCCTGTATATGGCTGGAAATATCTGTTTCCAGATTCTCCAAAGAAAAGGTTTCTGAACTGCAACATTCACACATCTGTTTACAACTGTAAGTTGAAAATACAACTTGACAATCATTCTGCTAGATAGCTCCGTTTTTGTTTTGGAGCCAGGTATTTCTCATTAAACCCTATACTGCCATTCACTGAGGAATATCCAAATCAGCTTTTACAAGCAACGTGTTTCTAACTCGCTGAATCGAAACATGGATGCAACTTCTTAAGGTGAACGAACACACAGCAGAGCAGTTTGAAAGAGACGTTTCTCCTGTGGTTTAGACGTGATCTTACCGATAATTCTTATGTGCCTCTATATGGCTGGAAATATCTCTTTGTAGATTCTCAAAAGAAAATGTTTCGGAACTGCTACATTCACACATCTCTTTAACTCTACAAGGTGAATATACACCTTCAAAATAATGTTGCTAGGTAGCTCCCTTTTTGTTTTGGAGCCAGATATTTCTCATTACACCGTATACTCCCATTCACTCAGGAATATCCAAACGCAGCTTTTGGAAGAAACGTGTTTCTAACTCGCTGAATCTAAACACAGATGCAACTTCCTAACTTGAATGAACACACAGCAGAGCAGTTTGAAAGAGACATTTCTCCTGTGGTTTAGACGCGATCTTACCGCTAATCCTTATGTGCCTGTATATGGCTGGAAATATCTCTTTGCAGATTCTCTAAAGAAAGGTTTTCTGAACTGCTACATTAACATATCTGTTTAACTCTGTAAGGTGAATACACACCTTGGGAATCATTCAGCTACATAGCTCCGTTTTTGTTTTAGAGCCAGATATTTCTCATTACACCGTATATTTCCATTCACTCAGGATTCCTGAAACGCAGCTTTTAGAAGAAACGTGTTTCTAACTCGTTGAATCGAAACATATATGCAACTTTATAAGGTGAACAAACAGACAGAAGTGCAGATTGAAAGAGACCTTTCTCCTGTGATTTAGTAGCGATCTTAAATCTAATTAGTGTGAGCCTGTGTGTGGCTGGAAATATCTCTTTCCAGATTCTCGAAAGAAAGTGTTTCTGAACTGCTACATGAACACATCAGTTTAACTCTGTAGGTTGAATATACACCTTGAGACTCATTCTCCTACATAGCTCTGTTTTTGTTTTAGAGCCAGATATTTCTCATTACACCCTATACTCCCATTCACTCAGGAATATCCAAACCAGCTTTTAGAAGAAACCTGATTCTATGTCTTGGAGTCAAAGTATAGATGCAACTTCCTAAGGTGAAGGAACACCCAGCAGAGCAGTTTGAAAGAGCCGTTTCTCCTGTGGTTTAGACGCGATCTTACCGCTAATTCTTATGTTCCTGTATATGGCTCAAAATATCTCTTTCTAGATTATCCAAAGAAAGGTTTTCTGAACTGCTACATTCACATATCTGTTTAACTCTGTAAATTGAATATACACCTTGACAATCATTCTGTTGGATAGCTCCGTTTTTGTTTTAGTGCCAAATATTTCTCATTACACCCTATATTCCCATTCACTCAGGAATATCCAAACGCAGATTTTAGAATAAACGTGTTTCTATCTCGTTGAATATAAACATAGATGCGACTTCCTAACTTCAACGAACACACAGCAGAGCAGTTTGAAATAGATGTTTCTTTGTAGTTTAGTCGCGATCTTACCGCTAATTCTTATCAGCCTGTATATGGCTGTAAATATCTCTTTCCAGATTGTCCAAAGAAAGGGTTTCTGAACTGCTACATTCACACATCTGTTTAACTCTGTAAGTTGAATATACGCCTTGACAATCATTCTGCTACACAGCTTCGTTTTGGTTTTAGAGCCAGGTATTTCTCATTACCCCCTATACTCCCATTCACTCAGGAATATCCAAACGCAGCTTTTTGGAGAAACGTGCTTCTAACTCGCAGAATCTAAACATAGATGCAACTTCCTTAGGTGAACGAACACACAGCAGAGCAGTTTGAAACCGACGTTTCGCCTGTGGTTTAGAAGCGATCTTACCGCTAATTCTTACGTGCCTTTATATGCCTGGAAATATCTCTTTCCAGATTCTCCAAAGAGAGGGTTCCTGAACACCTACCTTCACACATCTGTTTAACTCTGTAAGTTGAATATACACCTTGGCAATTATTCTGCTAGATAGCTCCGTTTTTGTTTTAGAGCCAGATATTTCTGCTTACACCCTGTCCTCCCATTCACTCAGGAATATCAAAATGCAGCTTTTAGAAGAACCGTGTTTCTATCTCGATGAATCCAAAAGTAGATGCAACTTCCTGAGGTGAACGAACACACAGCAGAGCAGTTTGAAAGGGACGTTTCTCCTTTGGTTTAGAAGCGATCTTACCGCTAATTTCTTGATCCTGTATATGGCTGGAAATATCTCTTTCCAGATTCTCCAAAGAAATGGTTTCTGAACTGCTACATTCACTCATCTGTTTAACTCTGTAAGTTGAATACACACTTTGACAATTATTCGGCGAGATCGCTCAGTTTTTGTTTTAGAGCCAGGTATTTCTCCTTACACACTATACTCCCATTCACTCAGGAATATCCAAACGCAACTTTTAGAAGAAACGTGTTTCTAACTCGATAAACCTAAACATAGATGCAACTCGGAAAGTTGAACGAACACACAGTAGAGCAGTTTGAAAGAGAAGTTTCTTCTGTGGTTCAGACGTGATATTACCGCTAATTCTTAAGTGCCTGTATATGGCTGGAAATAGCTCTTTCTATGTTCTCCAAAGAAATGCTTTCTGCACTGCTACATTCTCACCTCTCTTTACCTCTGTAAGGTGAATATACACCTTGACACTAATTCTGCTACATAGCTCCGTTTTTGTTCTACAGCAGATATTTCTCATTACACCCTACACTCCCATTCACTCAGGAATACCGAAACGCAGCTTTTAGGAGAGACGTGTTTCTAACTCGCTGAATCCAAACATAGATGCAACATCCTAAGGTGAATGAACACACAGCAGAGCAGTTTGAAAGAGACGTTTCTCCTGTGGTTTAGACGCGATCATACCGCTAATTCTTATGAGCCTGTATATGGCTGGAAATACCTCTTTCCAGATTCTCCAAAGAAATGGTTTCTGAACTGCTGCATTCACACATCTGTGTAACTTTGTAAGTTGAATATACACCTTGACAATCATTCTGATAGATAGCTCCGTTGTTGTTTTAGAGCCAGATATTTCTCGTTACACCGTATACTCCCATTCACTCAGGAATATCCAAACGCGGCTTTTAGAACAACGTGTTTCTAACTCCCTGAATCTAAACATAGATGCAACTTCCACAGATGAACGAACACACAGCAGAGCAGTTTGAAAGAGCCTTTTTCCCTGTGGTTTAGACGCGACCTTACTGCAAATTCTTATGAGCCTGTATATGACTGGAAACATCTCTTTCTAGATTCTCCAAAGAAAGGGGTTCCGACCTGCTACATTCACATGTCTGTTTAACTCTGTAACTTGAATACACAACATGACAATCATTAAGGTAGATAGCTCCGTTTTTGTTTTACAGCCAGTTATTTCTCCTTACACACTATCACACCATTCACTCAGTAATATCCAAACGCAGCTTTTACAAGAAACGTGTTTCTATCTGGCTGAATCTCAACATAGATGCAACTTCCTAAGGTGAACGAACACACAGCAGAGCAGTTTGTAAGAGACGTTTCTGCTGTGGTTTAGACGCGATCTTACCAGTAATTCTCAAGTGCCTGTATATGCCTGTAAATATCTCTTCCCAGATTCTACAAGGAAATGGTTTCTGAACTGCTACATTCACTTATCTGTTTAAGTCTGTAAGTTGAATACACACCTTGACAATCATTCTGCTAGATAGCTTCGTTTTT
>NW_022439683.1:0-8728 GCF_009761245.1 Sapajus apella
GCGATCTTACTGCTAATTCCTATGTGCCTGTATATGGCTGGAAATACCGCTTTCCAGATTCTCCATAGAAAGGGTTTCTGAACTGCTACATTCACACCCCTGTGTAACTCAGTAAGTTGAATGTACACCTTGACAAACATTCTGCTAGAAAGCTCCGTTTTTATTTTAGAGCCAGATATTTCTCATTTCACTGCATACTCCCATTCACTCAGAAAAATCCAAAGGCCGCAATTTGAGGAAAAGTGCTCCTAACTCGTTGAATCTAAACATAGATGCAACTTCCTCAGGTAAGCGAACATACAGCAGAACAGTTTGAAAGAGACGTTTCTCCTGTGTTTTAGACGCGATCTTACCGCTAATTCTTATGTGTCTGAACATGGCTGGAAATATCTCTTTCTAGATTCTCCAACGAAATTATTTCTGAACTGCTACATTCGCACATCTGTTTAACTTTGTAAGTTGAATATACGCCTTGACAATCATTCTGCTAGATAGCTCCGTTTTTGTTTTAGAGCCACATATTTCTCATTACACCCTGTGCTCCAAATATCTGAGGAATATCCAAACGCAGCTATTAGAAGAAACGTGTTTCTATCTCGCTGAATCTAAACATAGATGCAACTTCCTAAGGTTAGACAACACCCAGCAGAGCAGTTTGTAATAGACATTTCTCCTGGGGTTTTGATGCGATCTTTGTGCTAATTCTTATGTGTCTGTATATTGCAGGAAACATCTCTTTCTAGATTCTCCAAAGAAAGGGTTTCTGAACTGCTGCATTCACACATCTGTTTAACTCCTTAAGTTGAATATTCACCTTGACAATCATTCTGCTAAATAGCTCCGTTTTTCTTTTGGAGCCGGATATTTCTAAATACACCCTATCCTCCCATTCACTCGGGAATAATCAACAGCAGCTTTTAGAATAAACGATTTTCTAACTTGCTGAATCTAAACATACTTGCAACTTCCTAAGGTGAACGAACACACAGCAGAGCAGTTTGAAAGAGAAGTTTCCCCTGTGGTTTAGAAGCAATCTTACCGCTAATAATCTTACGTGCCTTTATATGCCTGGAAATATCTCTTTCCAGATTCTCCAAAGAAAGGGTTTCTGAACAGCTACCTTCACACATCTGTGTAACTCTGTCAGTTGAATATACTCCTTGGTAATCATTCTGCTAGATAGCTCCGTTTTTGTTTTAGAGCCAGATATTTCTCCTTACACACTATACACCCTTTCACTCAGGAATATCCAAACGCAGCTTTTAGAAGAAACGTGCTTCTATCTCGCTGAATCGAAACGTAGATGCAGCTTCCTAAGGTGAACGAACACACAGCAGGGCAGTTTGAAAGGGACGTTTCTCCGGTGGTTTAGAAGTGATCTTACCGCTAATTCTTATGTTCCTGTATATTGCTCGAAATATCTCTTTCTAGATTCTCCAAAGAAAGGGTTTCTGAACTGCTACATTCACACACCTGTTTAACTCTGTAAGGTGAATGTACACCTTGACAATCATTCTGCTAGGTAGCTCTGTTTTTGTTTTAGAGCCAGATATTTCTCATTGCACCCTATAATCCCATTCACTCAGGAATATCCAAACGCAGCTTTTAGAAGAAACGTGTTTCTGACTCGCTGAATTTAACCATAGATGCAGCTAAATAAGGCGAATGAACACACAGGAGAGTAGTTTGAAAGACACTTTTCTCCTGTTGTTTAGACGCGATCTTACCGCTAACTCTTATGTGCCTGTATATGGCTGTAAATATGTCTTCCCAGATTCTGTAAAGAAATGGTTTCTGAACTACTACATTCTCAAATCTGTTTAACTCTGTAAGTTGAATGCACACCTTGACAATCATTCTGCTAGATAGCTTCGTTTTTATTTTAGAGGCAGATATTTCTCGTTACACTGTATACCTCTTTTCACTCAGGAACATCCAAACGCAGCTTTTAGAAGAAACCTGATTCTAAGTCTTGGAGGCTAAGCATAGATGCAACTTCCTAAGGTGAAGGAAAACCCAGCAGAGCAGTTTGAAAGAGCAGTTTCTCCTGTCCTTTAGACGCGATCTTACTGCTAATTCTTATGTTCCTGTATATGGCTCGAAATATCTCTTTCTAGATTCTCCAAAGAAAGGGTTTCTGAACTGGTACATTCACACGTCTGTTTGACTCTGTAAGTTGAATATACACCTTGACAATCATTTTGCTAGATAGCTCCGTTTTTGTTTTAGAGACACATATTTCTCATTACACCAAATATTCCCATTCACTGAGGATTATCCAAATGCAGCTTTTAGTAAAAACGTGTTTCTAAATCACTGAATCTAAACATAGATGCAACTTCCTAAGGTGAACGAACACACTTCAGAGCAGTTGGTATAGACGTTTCTCCTGTGGTTTAGACGCGATCTTACCACTAATTCTTATATGTCTGTATATGGTTGGAAATATCTCTTTAAAGATAATCCAAAGAAAGGGTTTCTGAACTGCTACATTCACACATGTGTTTACCTCTGTCAGTTGAATATACACCTTAAAAATCATTCTGCTAGATAGCTCCGTTTTTGTTTTAGAGCCAGATATTTCTAAATAAACCCTATCCTCCCATTCACTAAGGAATAACCAACCGTAGCTTTTAGAATAAACGTTTTTCTAACGTGCTGAATCTAAACATACCTGCAACTTCCTAAGGTGAACGAAAACACAGCAGAGCAGTTTGAAAAAGACGTTTCTCCTGTGGATTAGACGCGATCTTACTACTAATTCTTATTTGCCCCTATATGGCTGGAAATATATCTTTAAAGATTCTCCAAGAAAGGATTTCTTAACTGCTACATTCACACACCTGTAAAACTCTGTCAGTTGAATATACACCTTGACAATCATTCAGCTAGATAGCTTCGTTTTTGTTTTACAGCCAGATATTACTCATTACACACTATACTACCATTCACTCAGAATATCCAAACGCAGCTTTTAGAAGAAACATGTTTCTAACTCCCTGAATCAAAACATAGATGCAACTTCCACAGATGAACGAACACACAGCAGAGCAGTTTGAAAGAAACGTTTCTCCCGTTTTTTAGACGCGATCGTACCGCTAATTCTTATGAGCCTGTATATGGCTGCAAATATCTCTTTCCAGATTCTCCAAAGACATTCTTTCTGAACTGCTACATTCACACATCTGTTTAACTCTTTAAGTTGAATACACACCTTGACTATCATTCTGCTACATAAATCAGTTTTTGTTTTAGAGCCAGATATGTCTCCTTACACACTATAATCCCGTTCACTTAGGAATATACAAACGCAGCTTTTAGAAGAAACGTGTTTCTAACTCGCTGAATCTAAACATAGATGCAACTTCCACACGTGAACAAACACATAGTAGAACAGTTTGAAAAGTTGTTTCTCCTTTGGTTTAGACGCGATCTTACCGCTAATACTTATGAGCCTGTATATGGCTGGAAATATCTCCTTCCAGATTCTCCAAAGAAAGGGTTTCTGAACTGCTACATTCACACATCTGTCTAACTCTGTAAGTCGAATATAAACCTTTACAATCATTCTGCTACATAGCTCCGTTTTTGTTTTACAACCAGATATTTCTCATTACACCCTATACTCCCATTCACTCAGGAATATCCAAACGCAGCTTTTAGAACAAACGTGTTTCTAACTCGCTTCATCTAAACATAGATGCAACTTCCTAAGGTCAACGAACACATAACAGAGCAGTTTGAAAGAGACGATTCTCTTTTGGTTTAGACGCGTTCTTACCGCTTAATCTTATGAGCCTGTATATACCCAGAAATATCTCTTTCCATATTCTGCAAAGAAAGGTTTCCTGAACAGCTACATTCACACATCTATTTAACTCTGTAAGGTGAATATTCACCTTGAGAATCATTCTGCTACATAGCTCCGTATTTGTTTTACAGCCAGATATTTCTCTTTATGCCCTATACTCCCATTCACTCAGGAATATTGAAACGCAGCTTTAGAAGAAACGTGCATCTAACTCGCTGAATCTAAACATACATGCAACTTCCTAAGGTGAACGAACACACAGTAGAGCAGTTTGAAAGAGACGTTTCTCCTGTGATTTAGACGCGATCTTAATGCTAATTCTTAAGAGGCTGTATATGGCTAGAAATATGTCTTTCCAGATTCTCCAAAGAAACGGTTCCTAAACTGCTACGTTCACACAATTGTTTCACTCTGTAAGTTGAATATACACCTTGACAATCATTCTGCTACATAGCTCCGTTTTTGTTTTAGAGATAGCTGTTTCTCCTTACACCCTATACTCCCATTCACTCAAGAATATCCAAACAGAGCTTTTAGAAGAAACGTGTTTCTAACTCGCTGAATCTAAACATAGATGCAAATTCCTAAGGTCAATGAACACACAGCAGAGGAGTTTGAAAGAGACGTTTCTCCTGTGGTTTACATGCGATCTTAAAGCTAATTCTTAAGAGCTTGCATATGGCTGGCAATATCTCTTTCCAGATTATCCAAAGAAAGGGTTACTCAACTGCTCCATTCATACAATTGTTTAACTCTGTAAGTTTAATATACACTTTGACAATCATTCTGCTTCATAGCTCCGTTTTTGTTTTAGAGTCAGATATTTCGCATTACACCGCATACTCCCATTCAGTCAGGAATATAAAAACGCACCGTTTAGAAGAAACGTGTTTCTAACTCGCTGAATCGAAACATAGATGCAACTTCCTAAGGTCAACGAACACACAGCAGAGCAGTTTGAAAGAGACGTTTCTCCTGTGGTTTAGACGCGATCTTAAACCTAATTCGTATGAGCCTGTATATGGCTGGAAATATCTGTTTCCAGATTCTCCAAAGAAAAGGTTTCTGAACTGCAACATTCACACATCTGTTTACAACTGTAAGTTGAAAATACAACTTGACAATCATTCTGCTAGATAGCTCCGTTTTTGTTTTGGAGCCAGGTATTTCTCATTAAACCCTATACTGCCATTCACTGAGGAATATCCAAATCAGCTTTTACAAGCAACGTGTTTCTAACTCGCTGAATCGAAACATGGATGCAACTTCTTAAGGTGAACGAACACACAGCAGAGCAGTTTGAAAGAGACGTTTCTCCTGTGGTTTAGACGTGATCTTACCGATAATTCTTATGTGCCTCTATATGGCTGGAAATATCTCTTTGTAGATTCTCAAAAGAAAATGTTTCGGAACTGCTACATTCACACATCTCTTTAACTCTACAAGGTGAATATACACCTTCAAAATAATGTTGCTAGGTAGCTCCCTTTTTGTTTTGGAGCCAGATATTTCTCATTACACCGTATACTCCCATTCACTCAGGAATATCCAAACGCAGCTTTTGGAAGAAACGTGTTTCTAACTCGCTGAATCTAAACACAGATGCAACTTCCTAACTTGAATGAACACACAGCAGAGCAGTTTGAAAGAGACATTTCTCCTGTGGTTTAGACGCGATCTTACCGCTAATCCTTATGTGCCTGTATATGGCTGGAAATATCTCTTTGCAGATTCTCTAAAGAAAGGTTTTCTGAACTGCTACATTAACATATCTGTTTAACTCTGTAAGGTGAATACACACCTTGGGAATCATTCAGCTACATAGCTCCGTTTTTGTTTTAGAGCCAGATATTTCTCATTACACCGTATATTTCCATTCACTCAGGATTCCTGAAACGCAGCTTTTAGAAGAAACGTGTTTCTAACTCGTTGAATCGAAACATATATGCAACTTTATAAGGTGAACAAACAGACAGAAGTGCAGATTGAAAGAGACCTTTCTCCTGTGATTTAGTAGCGATCTTAAATCTAATTAGTGTGAGCCTGTGTGTGGCTGGAAATATCTCTTTCCAGATTCTCGAAAGAAAGTGTTTCTGAACTGCTACATGAACACATCAGTTTAACTCTGTAGGTTGAATATACACCTTGAGACTCATTCTCCTACATAGCTCTGTTTTTGTTTTAGAGCCAGATATTTCTCATTACACCCTATACTCCCATTCACTCAGGAATATCCAAACCAGCTTTTAGAAGAAACCTGATTCTATGTCTTGGAGTCAAAGTATAGATGCAACTTCCTAAGGTGAAGGAACACCCAGCAGAGCAGTTTGAAAGAGCCGTTTCTCCTGTGGTTTAGACGCGATCTTACCGCTAATTCTTATGTTCCTGTATATGGCTCAAAATATCTCTTTCTAGATTATCCAAAGAAAGGTTTTCTGAACTGCTACATTCACATATCTGTTTAACTCTGTAAATTGAATATACACCTTGACAATCATTCTGTTGGATAGCTCCGTTTTTGTTTTAGTGCCAAATATTTCTCATTACACCCTATATTCCCATTCACTCAGGAATATCCAAACGCAGATTTTAGAATAAACGTGTTTCTATCTCGTTGAATATAAACATAGATGCGACTTCCTAACTTCAACGAACACACAGCAGAGCAGTTTGAAATAGATGTTTCTTTGTAGTTTAGTCGCGATCTTACCGCTAATTCTTATCAGCCTGTATATGGCTGTAAATATCTCTTTCCAGATTGTCCAAAGAAAGGGTTTCTGAACTGCTACATTCACACATCTGTTTAACTCTGTAAGTTGAATATACGCCTTGACAATCATTCTGCTACACAGCTTCGTTTTGGTTTTAGAGCCAGGTATTTCTCATTACCCCCTATACTCCCATTCACTCAGGAATATCCAAACGCAGCTTTTTGGAGAAACGTGCTTCTAACTCGCAGAATCTAAACATAGATGCAACTTCCTTAGGTGAACGAACACACAGCAGAGCAGTTTGAAACCGACGTTTCGCCTGTGGTTTAGAAGCGATCTTACCGCTAATTCTTACGTGCCTTTATATGCCTGGAAATATCTCTTTCCAGATTCTCCAAAGAGAGGGTTCCTGAACACCTACCTTCACACATCTGTTTAACTCTGTAAGTTGAATATACACCTTGGCAATTATTCTGCTAGATAGCTCCGTTTTTGTTTTAGAGCCAGATATTTCTGCTTACACCCTGTCCTCCCATTCACTCAGGAATATCAAAATGCAGCTTTTAGAAGAACCGTGTTTCTATCTCGATGAATCCAAAAGTAGATGCAACTTCCTGAGGTGAACGAACACACAGCAGAGCAGTTTGAAAGGGACGTTTCTCCTTTGGTTTAGAAGCGATCTTACCGCTAATTTCTTGATCCTGTATATGGCTGGAAATATCTCTTTCCAGATTCTCCAAAGAAATGGTTTCTGAACTGCTACATTCACTCATCTGTTTAACTCTGTAAGTTGAATACACACTTTGACAATTATTCGGCGAGATCGCTCAGTTTTTGTTTTAGAGCCAGGTATTTCTCCTTACACACTATACTCCCATTCACTCAGGAATATCCAAACGCAACTTTTAGAAGAAACGTGTTTCTAACTCGATAAACCTAAACATAGATGCAACTCGGAAAGTTGAACGAACACACAGTAGAGCAGTTTGAAAGAGAAGTTTCTTCTGTGGTTCAGACGTGATATTACCGCTAATTCTTAAGTGCCTGTATATGGCTGGAAATAGCTCTTTCTATGTTCTCCAAAGAAATGCTTTCTGCACTGCTACATTCTCACCTCTCTTTACCTCTGTAAGGTGAATATACACCTTGACACTAATTCTGCTACATAGCTCCGTTTTTGTTCTACAGCAGATATTTCTCATTACACCCTACACTCCCATTCACTCAGGAATACCGAAACGCAGCTTTTAGGAGAGACGTGTTTCTAACTCGCTGAATCCAAACATAGATGCAACATCCTAAGGTGAATGAACACACAGCAGAGCAGTTTGAAAGAGACGTTTCTCCTGTGGTTTAGACGCGATCATACCGCTAATTCTTATGAGCCTGTATATGGCTGGAAATACCTCTTTCCAGATTCTCCAAAGAAATGGTTTCTGAACTGCTGCATTCACACATCTGTGTAACTTTGTAAGTTGAATATACACCTTGACAATCATTCTGATAGATAGCTCCGTTGTTGTTTTAGAGCCAGATATTTCTCGTTACACCGTATACTCCCATTCACTCAGGAATATCCAAACGCGGCTTTTAGAACAACGTGTTTCTAACTCCCTGAATCTAAACATAGATGCAACTTCCACAGATGAACGAACACACAGCAGAGCAGTTTGAAAGAGCCTTTTTCCCTGTGGTTTAGACGCGACCTTACTGCAAATTCTTATGAGCCTGTATATGACTGGAAACATCTCTTTCTAGATTCTCCAAAGAAAGGGGTTCCGACCTGCTACATTCACATGTCTGTTTAACTCTGTAACTTGAATACACAACATGACAATCATTAAGGTAGATAGCTCCGTTTTTGTTTTACAGCCAGTTATTTCTCCTTACACACTATCACACCATTCACTCAGTAATATCCAAACGCAGCTTTTACAAGAAACGTGTTTCTATCTGGCTGAATCTCAACATAGATGCAACTTCCTAAGGTGAACGAACACACAGCAGAGCAGTTTGTAAGAGACGTTTCTGCTGTGGTTTAGACGCGATCTTACCAGTAATTCTCAAGTGCCTGTATATGCCTGTAAATATCTCTTCCCAGATTCTACAAGGAAATGGTTTCTGAACTGCTACATTCACTTATCTGTTTAAGTCTGTAAGTTGAATACACACCTTGACAATCATTCTGCTAGATAGCTTCGTTTTT
>NW_022439684.1:0-8726 GCF_009761245.1 Sapajus apella
TTGTTTTTGTTTTGAGATGGAGTCTCGTTCTGTCACCCAGACTGGAGTGTAGTGGCACAACACACACACACACACACACACACACACTCTCTCTCTCTCTCTCTCTTACATTTGTGTGTTTTATGAATATTGCAAGCTAGTAAAAAATATCCATGAAACAGTAGTTGCCACTAAGGAAACTAATGAGAGTTTAAATTTTTTATTTCCTACTTTATATATTTCTATTTTTAAACTTTTAAAGTAGCAAACAAAAATAACATACAGTATGAGTGGAAACTGATATAATCTTTCTGGAAAGCAACCTGCTAATGCAGATCAAAAACCTTGTGAGTGTTCATACCCCATGACACAGTTAATACCATATCTAGGAATATATAATAGATAAAGCCAAATATTGATATACAAGGATGTTCACTATGGTATACTTTATGATAATGAAAAACTGGAAACAGATCATTTTAACTTATTTAAAGGACTGTTTAAATCACAGTAAGGCCACAGGGTAGAATACAATGCAGTTATGAAAAATGATATTGGAAGCTGGGCGTGATGGCTCATGCCTGTAATCCCAGCACTTTGGGAGACTAAGGCAGGTAGATCACTTGAAGTCAGAAGTTTGAGACCAGCCTGGCCAACACGATGAAACCCTGTCCCTAATACAAAAAATTAGCCAAGCGTGGTGGTGGGTGCCTGTAGCCCCAGCTGCTCGGGAGGCTGAAGCAGGAGAATCACTTGAACCTGGGAGGCAGAGATTGCAGTGAGTCAAGATCACGCCACTGCACTCCAGCCTGGGCAACAGAGTGAGACTCTACCTCAAAAAAAAAAAAAAAGATATTGCAGAGGATTATGTAACACCAAAAAGTGATCATGGCACAATATGATGTCAAACCTTTTTTGCTTAAAAATATATATACACCACCAATTTTGCTTAAAAATATATATACACATATAGAAAAAAACCATATGTTAGATAATCAGAAAACTCCCTATATGTTTCATTCATTCATTTTATTGATTGATTGACTGAGATGGAGTTTCGCTCTTGTTGCCCAGGCTGGAGTGCAATGGCGCGATATCGGCTCACCGCAACCTCAACCTCCACCTCCTGGGTTCAAGTGATTCTCCTGCCTCTCCCAAGTAGCTGAGATTACAGTCATGTGCCACCATGCCTGACTAATTTTGTATTTTTTAGTAGAGATGGGGTTTCTCCATGTTTGTCAGGCTGGTCTCAAACTCCCGACCTGAAGTGATCCACCCATCTCAGCCTCTCAAAGTGCTGGGATTACAGGCATGAGCCACTGCACCCAGCCCATTTTATTTATTTTTAACATTTTTTTCCCTATACATTTTAAATGTTTCCCTGTTTTTCTTTTCCCTGAAAGAAAAGCTGCCACCAGCTATAACTGCTTTACCACCCACCCCTCAAACCCTTTGCAGCCTGGTCTCTTCCCCATTACACTCCAGAAATTACTGACGATTTTCAGTCATCTAATAATCCAATTACTGCATTTTTTCAGTTCTCATCTTCCAACTTTTCTGCAGCATTTAACATTTTCTCTTTTTCTCATTTCCTTCTCCTTTCCTTTCCTTGGTCTTCCTATTACTGGGCCATGTTCCTGCCAACTAAATTGTAAGTATTTCACCCTTTTTTCCTTGGCAGTAATCTTATCTACTTCCTAAGTCTCATACTATTTCTTACTTTAGACCAGTCCATGGCCATAATTTTAACTGCAAAATAAGTGTAACATATCCTTTTAAATTACTTTAAATTTAATATATATTGCTTAATTTTTTTTTTTTTTTTGAGACAAAGTCTCACTCTGTTGCCCAGGCTGGAGTGCAGTGGCATGATCTTGGCTCATTGCAACCTCTGCCTCCTGGATTCAAGTAATTTTCATGCCTCAGCCTCCCAAGTAACTGGGATTATAGGTGTACACCACTACACCTGGCTAATTTTTGTTTTTTTTTAGTAGAGACGAGTTTCACCATGTTGGCCAAGCTGGTCTTGAACTTCCAACCTCAGGTAATCTGCCTAGGCCTCCCAAAATGCTGGGATTACAGGCGTGAGCCACCACGCCCAGCCTCTATATGTCTCGATTTAAAAACAGTAACTTGGCTGGGTGTGGTGGCTCACGCCTGTAATCCTAGCACTTTGGGAGGCAGAGGTAGGTGGATCACGAGGTCACGAGTTCAAGACCAGCCTGGCCAAGATGGTGAAACCCCATCTCTACTAGAAATACAACAAATTAGCTGAGTGCAGTGGCAGGCGCCTGTAATCCTAGCTACTTGGGAGGCTGAGGAATGAGAATCGCTTGAACCTGGGCGGCAAAGGTTGCAGTGAGCCGAGATCATGCCACTGCACTCCAGCCTGGGCAACAGAGTAAGACTCCATCTCAAAACAAACAAACAAAAAACCACTTATGCTGACCCCTTTCAGCATAAACTATCATATACAGGAGACACAAATGACTCAAATATAGGAAAAATAAATGACTCACCAATTGTATAAACAACTTCAACATCATCCATTTGGGAATCAGTAATGCTGTTCTTGGCTTCACCTTTAACTTCCCCAAGAAGAAAACCTTCCTATGAAGATAAAGAGGCAGTATATGGAATACACTGATAGAATTACTGTTCAGTCACTTAACTAACCAGTATTTCCTGGATATTTTACTACATATACAAGTATATGCTACCAGTTGGAGGCACATGAAAGATCTAAGATGCTTCTAGCTTACTTGGGAAACATGAAGAATTAAATAAAAATGAGAAGAGGCCAGGCACAGTGGCTCACACCTGTAATCCCAGCACCTGAAGACCATGGTGGGCAGATGGCTTGAGCCCAGGAGTTCAAGACTAGCCTGGGCAACACAGTAAAACCCCTCTTCAAAAACAAACAAAAAAAAGTAGGCATGCTACCACACGCCTATAGTCCAAGCTACTCGGGATCACCTAGGCCTAGGAGGTTGAGGCTGCAGTGAGCTGCGATCACGCCACTGTACTCCAGCCCAGATGACAGAGTAAGACCCTGTCTCAAAAGAAAAAAAGTAGAAATAAAGAGGGGAGGAAGGGGAAAGAGATTAGTCCGGCCCGAAATAATTAGAGAAGGCCCTGGAGAGCAAGCACAGATTAGACTTTAAAGGGCTGGGCAATGTTTGTGTAGGCAGGGCATGGAACACTCAGCACACTTGTAAGGATAGAAGACTTAAAGCCAGAAATGAGCACACACTGAGCAATGAGTAGAGCACTTTGCCTTGGAGCAGAAGGAAATCAAAGATAAATTAGAGCCAGCCAATAATGGAACACCCCGAATGACTAGCCAAAGAGTCTGGATTTAACCACATGTGCTTCTGGGAGTTAGAGAAAGCTTCAAAGTTATGAAATGACATGATTAGTGTTTTCTGATTAAAACTCATGCACAATATGAAACATTAAAATTCAATTTCAGAGTCTGCTTTCTAAAAGGAGTGCTGAGCGCCTAATTCTTTTAAAACTACTTGTATTCTGCCACCCCAGTGGTAATTTATCTGAGTTTCGGAGAATTAAATTTCTCTAGGCACACTTAAAGATCCAAAGTGCTTGACAGACAATGAAGATTTTATGTCTTTTTTTTTTTTTTTTTTACAAGGGTCTAGCTCTGTCACCCAGGCTGGAGTGCAGGGGTGCAATCACTGCTCACTGCAGCTTTGACCTCCCAGGCTCAAGCAATCCTCCTGCCTCAACCTCCCAAGTAGCTGGGACTATAGGCATGTGCCACCACATTGGGCTAATTTTTAAAATTCTTTTGGCCGGGCGTGGTGGCTCACGCCTGTAATCCTAGCACTTTGGGAGGCCGAGGTGGGCGGATCACGAGGTCAAGAGATCGAGACCATCTTGGCCAACATGGTGAAACCCCGTCTCTACTAAAAATACAAAAATTGGCTGGGTGTAGTGGCACAAGCCTCTGGTCCCAGCTACTTGGGAGGCTGCGGCGGAATAATCACTTGAACCCAGGAGGTAGAGGCTGCAGTGAGCTGAGATTGCGCCACTGCACTCCAGCCTGGCGACAGAGCAAGACTCTGTTTTTAAATTAAAAAAAAAATTTGTAGACATAAGGTCTCCTTATGTTGCCCAGGCTGGTCTTTAACTCCTGGGCTCTAATGATCCTGCTGCCTCTGCCTCCCAAAGTGCTGGGATTACAGGAAGATTTTATATTCTTTATAAATAATGCTTTCCCCCCTAAAAGTAAAAAAGGAGTATTTCCATAATATGAGTCTTTACTGGAATCACGCGGGGGGGATATCCAGAATCTAGCATTCTTGATTTTGATACTCCCAAAGGCAAACTCAGGGAAGGGAAGCAGGGGCAATGCAAGTGCAACTACCCAGAAAAACCATCCTTTAAAGACATTCAGACATTCACAAAAAGATCTGAGAAACAGGGGTCTCTCTAGCACTCAGGTACTTCCCAAGGGCTAATCCTTTAAGCTACAGAGGACTTAAGGACCCATTCTACCTACACTAAAGACGTTCAAAAATAATTTCCACAGCTACACATATATTTTAAATTGTCATATATTTGCTCTTTACTGGGTATTTATAAGGTTATATGAAATTGTATAAATAAAATATACCAATTCTAACCTTTATTAGGATTGTACTAGAAAGCAATTTTGTAATTTTTATATTTTGTAGAGACTGGGTCTCACTAGGTTGTCCCTTCATGGGCTCAGGTGATCCACCCGCCTCAGCCTCCCAAAGTGCTGGAATTACAGGTGTGAGCCACCACGCCCCGCCTATATTAAGGCAATTGTAAGACAGACTTTATATCTTAAAATGAACTTAGCAGAAATTACTAGGCATTGTACAGCAGGATATTCTCCTAACTGTATTACACAGCAGGGAGGTGTATTTTAGATGCTTAGAATTTCTTTCTGCAAGTTACTGAAAGTACTACAGGACATAAACTACTTCCGAGCTCAAAGTTTTACAGTGTTTCTTTGATTCACAAAACTTCTAGAAAATAGGCAATGTACTTTAAAAAACTGTTTTAACAAATTTAATAACGCAAATAAAAAGTTATCTTATATACCAGATTAAGCTGTTCCATCCACTAAGATTTGCCAAAAAAGAGCCACTGGATGCAACATCATTTTTATTCCCTTACCATCCTACCATCTCACAAACCCGCGTAGGCGCTGCCCCGCACGAAAAAGTCCGGCTGGCTTTGCAAACGCCTGTCGGGCGTCGCGAGAAACGGAAAGTTAACCGCAGGCTCCGCAGAGCAGCGGGAGGACGCTCCATGAACTTTCCATCTTTTCACGCCCAAGTTTCCACAGCGAAAGGGGCGCTGAGGCAAGATGGGGGCTTGTGGGACACTTGGGTCGGAAAAGGGAAATACACGGAGGGTAGCAAAGGGAAGGCTAATGCTGGAGACGACTTCGTGAGCACGCGACATCTGAGGGACCGCTGAGGGGGAGAGAAGGCAGAGCCGCGACAGCCGGGAGGAGGCGCGGTGACGTCGGGGGTGCCCGCGGGCGAGGACCGGGGCAACTGCGGGGAGGCAGGCCGCGCGCAGGGCTCTTCCCAGGCGACGCCGGACCCCGCCCCGTCCCTCGGCTCACCGTGTCCGAGTCCGTGTTGAGGTGCTGGAAGGCGAGTGCGCCGAGCACAAAACCCGAGAGCACTGCCGACGTGCTCTCGCCCTCCATGCTGCCGCCGCCGCCGCCTCCGGCTGCACTAGAGGTCTAGTGCCGGGTGCGCAGGGCCCGGATCCTGTGGCGGCGGCGAGGCGGGGCCCGAGCAGGGGGCGTGGCCCAGCGAGGGGGCGGGGCCTGCGCCGGCGCACGGGCCGCTGTGCTCCAGGGACGGGGCTAGGGGGTTGAGGACCGGCGCGGGCGGTCCCCAGCCACGCGCTCGGCTCATCCTTTGCTTCTGCTGGCGGTTTCTCCCGGAGGGCGGCTCCGTGCCGGCACCACTGCACAGGGCCGCGAATTGCGTTTTGGTGGCCTGCGACTGCTGAGCAACCTGTCACAAAGATGCAAAGCTAGCAAAATGAACACGATTGACAGGGTCATTTTAAGACCAGCAGTGGTTACAAGAATAAAAGAGTTGCGTAGCAACGTTACGATACTACAATGGATATGCTACGATGGATATGTTTTTAGGTTTGAAACTGCATTTTAGTGCCCCTCACTCACTGAAACGTCTAGAATACTAATAACCATTTGGGGTTGTCTCTTCTAGAACTCTCCAGTCATGCTCTGTTACCTTGCTTTTAGAAAACTTCAGCCTAATTTAAACAATACATGGATTTGTAATGTTCTGACAGTTTCATGCTGGGCATAATCATAGTGTGCTGGTTCATTTAATGTAAATGATAAGGTGAGTGGACACACACACGTAAAGCTATGCTTTTTAAATGACTGAAAGTCAGCATAATATCAGACTACTGAATTAGTGTGGCACATTTGTGGGTTTTGTTGTCCAGCAGTCGTGTTTGGCTGAGTAACACACAATATATATATACACATATATATACATATATATGTGTATATATATGTATATATATAATGCTTATATATTTATTCCCTACAATTAAGTTTCTTGCCTTAATTTTGTAGGGGTGAAGGGAAAGCTCTGCCCTCTAAAGGTTCACTGGCGTGAACTAGCAAAAGAAAAGATGAACAGAAGAAAAGGGCATACAAATTTATTTTTAATTTTTACTTTTTGGAGACCAAGTCTCACTCTGTTGCCCAGGCTGGAGTGCAGTGAAAGCATCTCCGCTCACTGCAGCCTCCGCCTCTCGGGTTCAAGAGGTTCTTCTGCCTCAGCCTCCTGAGCAGCTGGGATTACAGGCACCTGCCACTAAGCCTGGCTAATATATTTTGTGTTTTTATTAGAGACGAGGTTTCACCTTGTTGAGCAGGCTGGTCTCGAACTCTTGACCTTAGGTGATCTGTCAGCCTCAGCCTCCCAAAGTGCTGGGATTACAGATGTGGCCAGTGCTCCTGGCATACAAATTTATTAATATGCCCTGGAGAAAATCACAGGAGAGTGATTACCCAATAACCCCATGAGGTTCAGATGCTTATGTACACTTTTTCATAGGGGAGAGGGAGATGGAGGAATGTAAGTACTTTTGAGGGCACTAATGATTATTTGGATGAGCCTGAGAGATGGACGATTGCTTGCAAAGGATTCTTTTTGGACGTTGGATGAGCCCAAGCGGAAATCAATGGCTTCGGACAAAGTTCCTCTGGGCTCTAGATTTGATATTTGACTTTCAGCCTTCTTGCAGTCAGTAGATAATGAAATTTCAATGAAGGGGTGGAAGACAATTGTTGTAGGGTTGACAATGAGTGGACAGGCATGCAGGAGTATGATTATACAAAGGGAGTATGGTCTAATGGTAATAAGCCGGGGGAACTTAGCATAGACTGTTAGTTCAGGCTCTTCTCTGTGTCCTTGTGTCTTCAGAGGTAAGGATGTTCCTTTTCTCTATGTAAGGGGAGGGGGCCTCTCAAATGGGGGTCTTATGACCTACTTCAGGGAAGAACACCAGGTTTTATGGCCTGCCTCAGGGCAGATGGCCAGAGTATTCTTTCAATGGTTTATGGCCTGCTTCAGGGGAAAAGGAGTGAGGGGAAGGTGAAAATGACCTCTTTGCTTTTGCTGTTTTCTCAAATGCTCAGGTGCTGTGTTATTTTGGAGTAGTGCGTCCTGAACCCCATCACTAGTTTTACTGCCTGCAGTCCAGAGCAGCACAGTAGATGAACAAAATATTCTTTCCAAAGCCAAAAAATCTGGGGTACGAGTGGCAATAAAGAAATAGTAGAGGAGAGTAAAGGAATAAATAAATGGGTTATATAATGAGGGAAATCCAATATTCATTAAGACCTTCAAAGAAACTCAAAGCAAGGGATGATATTGTCTCTTAGCTCAATTACATCAGATGGCTGAAATAAGGAAGATACATATTGCTAAGAACTCTGCTTTTGAAACCTGAAGAGATCAAATGGAAGCCTGAGTGGCCACGCCCCAGGAGGCATATTCATATGATAGGCTGACGACTGGACAGATTATTAATGACTGAATGGGGTTTTAGAAATGTGCCGCTGTCTTTTAACTCTTATGATTCTTTTGCTATAAGGAATCGGTGGTCAAAGATAAAGGATTGGTCGTAGTATAGTAAAAACGAAAATAAAAATTTAGTCTTTGTCCTGAGTTCCTGGCATGGAGCTTCTAAAACCTTAGGAATTTATTGGTTTTTGTATGCTCAAGAATGACTCATGGGAGAGTGTATGTCCGTTCTTGCACTGCTATAAAGAAATATCTGGCTAGGAACAGTGGCTCATGCCGGTAATCTCAGCACTTTGGGAGGCCGAGATGGGTGGATCACCTGAGGACAGGAGTTCAAGACCAGCCTGATCAACATAGGGAAACTCCATCTCTATTAAAAATAAAAAAAAACTGGCCGGGCACGGTGGCTCAAGCCTGTAATCCCAGCACTTTGGGAGGCCGAGGCGGGTGGATCACGAGGTCAAGAGATCGAGACCATCCTGGTCAATATGGTGAAACCCCGTCTCTACTAAAAATACAAAAAAAATTGGCTGGGCATGGTGGCGCGTGCCTGTAATCCCAGCTACCCAGGAGGCTGAGGCAGGAGAATTGCCTGAACCCAGGAGACGGAGGTTGCGGTGAGCCGAGATCGCGCCATTGCACTCCAGCCTGGGTAACAAGAGC
>NW_022439685.1:0-4912 GCF_009761245.1 Sapajus apella
GAAAAGCTAAGCTAAATACCCCTCAATTTTCATTTATATCTGAGATCTTTGAAGACAGTATCCCTAAAACGTCTCCACACTCACTATAAGCATCTTTAACAAAAACTTCCCTTGTCTCGTTCACCATGACTCACCTGGAGTCACACCTTTGGACAGTTTTTCCTCCATCATCCAGGGCTCTTTTCCATCCTCCAATAATGTGATCACATATGGCTTAGTAATGGAAAGACCTGCTTACAGGAAGAATATAGAATTGCTTAAGCTGCGGTCCTCTATTACGAGAAGCCATCACAAGAGGTACCACAGGAAGGGATGAAGGGTGTTCACTGACATGGAAAGATAAGCTTCAGGCAGGGCACAACAGAGCTACACATTTCCTTGGGAACATGGTACAGAAATTCAGCCACTTACTTGGGAGGATCTCCAGCAATTCAGAGTGACAAAAGAAAGGTGTCCCCTATTGGAGTAGAAGGGGTGATATCCTTACCTAGAGAGACCAGGATCTTGTAATTCTGGACCATCACATCCTTGTATAAATCCCTTTGAGCAGAATCTAGCCATCCCCATTCTTCGTGAGAGAAGTGTATAGCTACATCACTAAATGTCACCTGAAATGGCAAATACATTTAGGTTCAACCATGGCACAGACCTCTTCTGTCACTGAAGAAGGGGTAAAATTAGGCTGGTTGTGGAAGAAATAGAACAAGATTCAGGAGTTGTGACAATGATTGGGAATGTGATCTCAGTTAAGTAATAACAGGATAGTTATATAGACAGAATTATTATATAATAAGGGGCACAGTTATGTGCTTAGGATTATTATACAATAAGGGTGAGAGACAAATAGAGCTTTGCTTCAGTGAACTTTTTAAAAGTTATAGAATTATACAAATTTTTAAAAATCAGCATTTAACATTTGACAGCACAGAGTCAAGTATTTAGTTATATCTTTTACATTAAGTAATAGGCAAGTAATTAAAAAATGAGGCTAAAGTGATTGTTCCTCAAATCAGATACTCAGGATGATCTAATAAGGCTCACAAAAAATGGGTTCAGAAAAAAAGACATCCTTTTATTAAAGACCGATAAACATACATTGTTATGGTTTGACTGTGTCCCTCAAAAAGCATGTATTGAACTTAATCACCGTTGTAACAGTACTGAGTGGTGAGACCTTTGGAAAACGAATAGGCCTAGAGAGCTCTGCCTTCGTGAATGGATTAAGGTCATCATCATGGGAGTGGGTTCCTATTTAAAAAAATTAGTCCAGGCATCCTTTTGCCTCTCTCTCTTCTCTCTGCCCATCCACCATAAAAGGACACAGCAACAGGGCCTTGCCAGATGCCTGCCCCTTGATCTCGGAGTTCCCAAGCTCCAAAACCATGAGAAGTCAATTTCTTTTCTTTCTTTTTTCTTTAAGAAAGCTAAAAGCAGGCCCCAATCTTTTCTGGCTTGTAAAATGTTTGCTGAGAAGTCTGCTATTCGTCTGATGGGATTTCCTAAATATGTAACTTTTTCCTTTTCTAGACTGCATGGAGAAAGCTCTCTAAAAAATGGCACTACATCCTCAGGAATGGTTCTTAATCAGACAGCGATGGTGGAAATGACAGATGTAGAAATCGGAATCTAGATGGCAACGATGATTGCAATTCAGGAGAAAGTTGAAACCTAACTTGAGGAATCTCAGGAATCCAGTAAAAGGAATCAAGACCTCCAGGGGAGAGAGTTCGGTGGTGGTGGCCAGGCAGGAGAACCACCAACCTCTGTTGCCCAGGCTGGAGTGCAATGGTGTGATTTTGGCTCAATGCAACCTATGCTTCCTAGGTTCAACAGATTCTCCTGTCTCAGCCTCCTGAGTAGCTGGGATTATAGGTGCCTGCCATCATGCCTGGCTACTTTTTGCATTTTTAGTAGAGACAGGGGTTTCAACATGTTGGCCAGGCTTGTCTCGAACTCCTGACCACAAGTGATCTGCCACCTCATTGCCTCAGCCTCCTAAGGTGCTGGGATGACAGGTGTGGGCCACCGGGCCCAGCCGAGAAGTCAATTCCTACTGTTTATAAATTACTCAGTCCATGGTATTCTGTTACAGCAGGAGAAATGGACTAAAATATATGCATAACTGATTCATAAAAAAGAAAAATATATTTATGGTGTATAAACTCTGCATTGACAGACATTTAATAATTAAAATATGATACCCCTGGGTGAAAAGACTGAAGGATGGTTTCATGCCATTGATCAGGGGTCCTTAAACCCCAGGCCATAGACTGGTATCAGTTTGTGGCCTGTTAGGAACCAGGTCATGGCCGGGCGCGGTGGTTCATGCCTATAATCCCAGCACTTTGGGAGGCCGAGGCGGGTGGATCACGAGGTCAAGAGATTGAGACCATACTGGTCAATATGGTGAAACCCCGTCTCTACTAAAAATACAAAAAAAAAAAAATAAGCTGGGCATGGTGGCGCACACCTGTAGTCCCAGCTACTTGGGAGGCTGAGGCAGGAGAATTGCTTGAACCCAGGAGGTGGAGGCTGCAGTGAGCCGAGGTTGCGCCATTGCACTCCAGCCTGGGTAACGAGCAAAACTCCGTCTCAAAAAAAAAAAAAAAAAAAAAAGAACCAGGTCACACAGCAGGAGGTGTATGTCGGCCAAGTGAGCATTACCACCAGAGCTCTGCCTCCTGTCAGATCAGCCATGGCATTAGATTCTCATAGGAGTGCCATTTCTACTGTGAACTGCATATGCAAGGGATCGAGGCTGCACGCTCCTTATGAGAATCTAACCCGTGTCTAAGGATCTGAGGTGGAACAGTTTCGTCCCCAAACCACCACCTCCACGACCTCCCACTTCTGTGGAAAAATTGTCTTCCATGAAACCGATCCCTGATGCCAAAAAGCTTGGGGACCCCTGCCATAGATAGTCCTTACACAGGACCAGAAACTAAGAGGAAAAAATAACAGAGTATATTTCAAAGAAAATATTCTAAGGAAATACTCACAGATGTGCTTAGAAATTCCTCTCAGTAGTACTCATTTCACAGAATTTAAAATAGTAAAACTTTAGAAGCTTAAATATTCAATAATAGCTTAATCGCTAGTCAAATTATGTGCAAAAAATACATCCACTTAATACAACATTATTACGGTCTTTGATTTGTGAAACAGACTGCCCTACTGTGGTAGTTTTTTTTTTTTTTTTAGCTCTGAGAGTTAATTCAGTATTGTATTACTTATTTGGATATTTTACGTGCATGTTCACCAGTGACACTGGTCTTTGGTTTCAAAGGCAGAATTTACTTTTGCCAGGTGTTGGGAAAATAAAATTCAAATCTCCTGCCAAGGGCAGAAAATCCTCTCCACAAATGCAGAAAAGAAAGAAAACAGTTTTATTTCTGAATAAGCATTAAATCAACTGTGATGCACTTCACGGGCAATCCAATAATGAGATTAAAACAACAGGAAGACATCTCACTCATCCTTTTGTATTGCCAAGCAAATACAATCCAATACATACGCTTTCCAAATAAACAATAACTTATCTTCAAGTAAGACTTGACAGTTCAATTTGCTACACATTATTTACCCTAAATTCACTTGTTAACTGGAATTGATACCGTGTTAATTGCCTTTATCCTAAATAAAAATAACATTTCTCATAGCTTTATGACAAACCAGTCATTACAAGTTAGAGCCAGTGACGCTTCTTTCTTCCCCCACAGTTACCTGGGCAGCCTGCAGTATTCACCCATCTCTGTCCCCAAAAGAACACAGGATATCTGTCCTAGCATTTATTATAATTTCTAATGCTTTCTTACTTTCCTACCAGTGCTGCAATCCTCAATACAGTAGCCACTAGCCAATTTGGCTACATACATTTAAATTAATTAAAATGTAAAAATAAAACAAAGAAAATTTAAAATTCATTTTCTCCATTGCTTAAGCCATAGTTCAAGTACTCAATAGTCATACGGGGCTGATGGCTACCATACTGACCAGTACACATGGAGAACACTTCCACCACCGCAGAAAGTTCTCTTAGACAATACTGCACTAGATCATGAAGTCCTGTGTGTCAGTGTACACCAAAATCCATGTTCAACTTTTCCTAACAGGTATTTCATAAGTGTTTAGAACATGAACCAATGAATGATTTTAGCATTAGTTCAATTTAGCCTTTACTTTTTTTTTTTTTTTTTTTTTAAGAGACAGCGTCTTGCTCTGTCACCAGGCTGAAGTACAGTGACATAATCATAGCCCCCTGCAGCTCCATACCACAGGGCTCAAGAAATCTTCCCACCTCATCAGCCTCCTGAGTAGCTGGCACAACAGGCATGTACCACCACACCAGTTTTTCAATTCTAATTATCTAATTTTTCCAAGAAAACAGACTTCACCCAACATGTACATCTGCTACCCACATCCCCTCCTGTGCAAGCTTCACCTTCCATGCCATGATTCTGCCCCACCAGTTCTTCATTACTCCTCTTATTCACTCCACAATTACTTACTAAGCATCTATTTGGTGCCAGGTACCACTCTGGGTACGGAAGCTATAACAGTCAACAAAAAAGAAAAAATATTCCTCCCACCAGGAACAGACAAACAATGAGCACGTAAATCTACTGAACATACAGTACATCAGCTAGTGAGTGACACAAGCCGTGGAAAACGACAACGCAATGATGGAGGAGTGGAAGTGCTAGGCGAAGGAAGGTGACTGCAATTGCAAACAGGCGTTCAGGGAAGCTCTTCCGAGAATTCACCACCGAGCAAACACACGAAGGAGATAAGAATGCAAGCTTGTGCATATGTGGGTGAAGAATATTCAGGTGGATGGCACAGCAACTGGTGACAGTGGCTGGAGCTCACAGGGATGAGGAGGCAGAGAAGGAAGGTGGGATCAGAGAGATAA
>NW_022439685.1:4922-8725 GCF_009761245.1 Sapajus apella
CGCCGGCTTCATGACTACATAACCCAAAAACAACTGTGGCTGGCGTCTGCTCTCGCGCCCACTTCTCTCTCGCAACCGCGCCAAGAGGTCGGCGCCGTCATCACCCCGTGTTTACACAGCAGGACACGAAGGCCAGGAAAAGCCAAGACCCCGGCCGGGGTCACACCGCGGGCCGACCCAGGGCCCGAGCCCCGCCGCCGCCCCCAGGACCCACACTTGCCGGAGTCCTCAGCGGGGCCTCACCGTCCCCGCAGGCGCCCCGAGCCCGCACCTCTGAGGACCTGAATCGCAGCGTCGCTGGTGAGCAGTCAACGGCCGTCGACGTCCCGGAACAGCACTGCTCAGAATCGTTCCTGAGTCTAGATGCCGCCGCCAAACCTGAAGCTACCGCGGGACGGATCCTGTATGGCACCCACCGCCGAGCCACATTTCCCAGAATCCTCCGCGAGCCGGACAAAAAGTCTCGGGTGCCGCGAACAGCCGACACCGGAAGACCACACTTCCCAAGAGTCTCTGCGGCAGCGCGATCTTGGCACGCCGCAGGGAAAACCGGTCTTGGCTTCGTAGGAAACTAAACTGCCTGGGGCTGTCGACCCAGAGCCTGCCAGCTAGGACCACGCGCGAAGTGTTCTGAGCACACACACACTCGTCCTCTGTTGACCGATACACCTCCGAACCAAGGGACACCCTCTACTTTTAAGGACCAAGAAACTACACTTCCCAGAAAACTCTGCTGCCGCGCCAAGGTCTTCCGGGTGATTTGTGTGTTCACACAAACGTTTCCCTCTGGGACGTGGGCAGCCCTTGCTGGTTCCGCGCAACGTTGCTAGCAGAGGGGCTCCTCTCATACCGAAACCTTGCCGCTGCACTGTCCACCTTCTGAGCAAACAAGCTTGGGCCTCTTTTATGCGGGCACCAATCCATTCATGAGAACTCCAGCCTCATTACTTAATATCTCCTCAAAGGTCTCACCTCTTAATATTGTCACAGTGGGGATTTGGTTTCAACATATGATACAGTGGCGGAGTCAGGAGACAGACATTCAGATCATAGGGCGCCCTGAATCTTAAACAGCTTCAGCATCAACGCAAACCGGCTTTTCTTCTCCCAAGTACATATTCTAAAATGTGCACTCGACTAGATAGATCCCAACAGCAAAAACCGCTGATTGTAAACATTGCATTATATTAAACAGGAAAGGGACAGAAGGCAGCTACGAGATAGTGGAAGGGAGTAGGTTCAGAATTGCATGTAATGTGTTTTCCTTTCTCCTTATTGCTGTCTTTCTCTCTCTCTGTCTCATTTACTTTCTCAATTGTCTGGCATAATATTTGTTTAAAGCAGACTTGTTTATGCCGGTGATTCTATGTCACGCGCCTCATTTCTCCTTGGTCTCTATTCCGGTGCCTCTATCCTTTCTGCTAACAATGCAAGTTATGGTGTTACTGGAAAAGGGGTCTCGATCCAGACCCCAAGAGAGGGTTCTTGGATCTTGTTCAGGAAGGAATTTAAGGTGAGTCACAGAGTGCAGTGAAAGAAGCAAGTTACTTAGAAACATCATTAGAGAGCAGGAGGCCCTCAGAAAGCAAGAGGAGAAACGTACTGGCTTTAAGTTTTTCTTATACAGGAGTCTTATCTATGAACAGACTAAGCTAAGCTGTGTCTATGTGTGGATGAGCAGGCAGAATGACAAAATTAATTACTGTATTCATTTAAACTAGCCTTGACATTCTAGTGTCAAGCACATCAGAGCATAACTATTCTCTTGAAAGCATATATTGTTATGGGTATTGGGACATCTGGACTCCCCACTGTTGTAGGAGTGTCCCTGTATCTATCTTCAGACTGTTTCCTCAATTATAAACACCTCATGACTATGGCTCATGACCGGCAAGGAATGTAATTTGCTAGTCTCAGAATGGAGCTGTACTTAAAATGGCATTCTCTAGCTCTCCTAGGCTCCTGCTTCACTAATGATGGAGCACCCACAAGTTAGGGGTTTAGCTTCACAATAATGCTTTTTACGAGATGGCCAGACATAGCTATTGAAACAAAAGGACTAGCCTCCATTTAAAGTTCTTCTCGCCTCTGCCCTGAGTCACATCTAGTCGTCTAATGTTGCCCTCTCTCCGCTCATGAACTTAACTCATATTACAAATATCTGAGGACTCACAGTGGGAAGCCACCATAATTCTTCCAGGGAGCTCATGAGGAAAAGCAGCAATAATGAAGAGTCTCTATGTAAGCTTTTCTGGATGGACTGAGCAGGGACATAAGTCTTAAGTGTGGTTTAAAGTGGTTCCAGAGTGGTAGGGATCCTGGTCTTGTCTGAAAATAAAATTACATAATCTCTAGAAGAGAAAGGCACTTTCATCTAAGGATATGGGAAGCTCCATGAAATCTCTTTTCAAGGAAAGACAAAGGTAACCAACAAAAAAGGAAGCAAAGCAAACTGATTGAAGAATTTAAAAATAAACTTCCCAAGGCCGGGCGCGGTGGCTCAAGCCTGTAATCCCAGCACTTTGGGAGGCCGAGGCGGGTGGATCACGAGGTCAAGAGATCGAGGCCATCCTGGTCAACATGGTGAAACCCCGTCTCTACTAAAAATACAAAAACATTAGCTGGGCATGGTGGCGCGTGCCTGTAATCCCAGCTACTCAGGAGGCTGAGGCAGGAGAATTGCCTGAACCCAGGAGGCGGAGGTTGCGGTGAGCCGAGATCGCGCCATTGCACTCCAGCCTGGGTAACAAGAGCGAAACTCCGTCTCAAAAAAAAAAAATAAAAAAAAATAAAAAAAATAAACTTCCCAAGGGGCCCATAAAATCTTCAGTTATTATTATCAGATACATATTATGAAGCAACTATGCCTACCATCTTAAAAACGTCTTTGAAAAACTGAAATTAAAATGTCCTGGAGAGAGAATTATGAATAGTCAGTCAATTGAAATAAATTACCCAGAAAGCAACACAGAGTTTGAAGGATGGAAGTTATAGAGAATTTAAGACTCCTGGAGGATAGAGAGTGGTAATACATTACTGCCTTAAAATGAATTAGAGTTCTCAAGGGAGGGAAAGAATGGGGAAGAGGCGATATATGAGAGGAAGAGTTTGCTGAGCACTGAAGATGGCGCTTCACAGATTCAAGTTGTTAAGCAAATCCCAAGCAGGAAATAATTTTTTTTTTTTTTTTTTTTTTTGAGGGGGGGTTTCTCTTTTGTTACCCAGGCTGGAGTGCAATGGCACGATCTCGGCTCCCCGCAACCTCCGCCTCCCAGATTCAGGCAATTCTCCTGCCCCAGCCTCCTGAGTCGCTGGGATTACAGGCACGCGCCACCATGCCCAGCTAATTTTTTGTATTTTTAGTAGAGATGGTGTTTCACCATGTTGACCAGGATGGTCTCGATCTCTTGACCTCTTGATCCACCCGCCTCGGCCTCCCACAGTGCTGGGATTACAGGCTTGAGCCACCGCGCCCGGCCGAATAATTTAAGAATTTCATAACCAAAAACATTACACCAAACCGCAGAAAACACATTAAGTTACTATTTCAGTTGAAAGTCTAGGATTCTAAGTGGGAAACAATTTTAATATCCTAGTCACTGCACTCCCTCCTTAAAAATCTCATTTTTTTTGGCCGGGCGCGGTGGTTCACGCCTATAATCCCAGCACTTTGGGAGGCTGAGGCGGGTGGATCACGAGGTCAAGAGATCGAGACCATCCTGGTCAACATGGTGAAACCCCGTCTCTACTAATACAAAAATTAGCTGGGCATGGTGGCACACGCCTGTAGTCCCAGCTACTCG
>NW_022439686.1:0-8724 GCF_009761245.1 Sapajus apella
CGTCCCAAAAAAAAAAGAAAAAATAAATAAACAAAAAAAGAAAAGGGCCAATGTGGTGGCTCATGCTTGTAATCCCAGCACTTTGGAAGACTGAAGCGGGTGGATCACAAGGTCAGGAGTTCAAGTCCAGCCTGGCCAAGATGGTCAAAATACCATCTCTACTAAAAATACAAAAATTAGCTGGGTGTGGTGGCAGGCGCCTGTAATCCCATCTACCTGGGAGGCTGAGGCAGGAGAATCACTTGAACCCAGGCAGCAGAGATTGCAGTGAGTGGAGATTGCACCACTGCACTCCAGTCAAAAAACAAAAAAAAAGAGAAAGAAAAAGAAGAAAGAAAAGAAAGAAAGAAAACAAAATTCTCAGGCAGAAAGAGGATGTCTAGTACAGTCAGGAAGCCATAAGAAGGCCAGTGTGTGAAGAGGAATGGGTGGTGGAAGGGAGACTGGAATGGTCATCATAGCACTCAGGAAGTCACACTGGACAGACCAACACCGAGACTGAAGCAAGCTCATGCCCTGCATGTTACAGTCCTCCACCTTTCCGTTCTTGGCTCTTGCTCAGCCCTAGGAACACACAATTACTCTGCTACAACCACTCTCTAGAACCTGCCTATTCTGGCAGGAACTAGCTCACTACTAACATATTGGAATGCAGTGAGTTCCTATCCCCTTTTCTCCCTCCCTTAGGTTTCAAAGCACTTTTTTTTAAATCCTCCTGCAACTGGCAAAATGTGGTGAAGGAGTTCCATTAAGAGATGGCTGCAGGCTGGGCATGGTGGCTCATGCCTGTAATCCCAACACTTTGGGAGGTAGAAGCGGGAGGATGACGTGCTGAGGAGTTCAAGACCAGCCTGGGCAACATGGTGAGACCACACCTCTACTAAAAATACAAAAATTAGCCAAGCCTGGTGGTGTACATCTATAGTCCCAGCTATTAAGGAGGCTGGGGTGGGAGGATCACTTGAGCCTGGGAGGCAGAAGTTGCAGTGAGCTGAGATTGCACCACTGCACTCCAGCCTGGGTGACAGAGCAAGATTCTGTCTCAAATAAATACATAAATAAATAAAAATAAAAAATAAACAAACTCCATTAACTATAAAATAAAATACTTAACTGACTGTATAAAAATTTTAAACACTGGCTGGACATAGTAGCTCACAACTATAATCCCAGAACTTTGGGAGGCCAACACAGGAGGATCCCTTGAGCCCGGGAGTTCCAGACCAGCCTAGGCAACTTGGCAAGACCTCATCTACAAAAAAAATTTTGGGGGCTGGGTGTGGTGGCTCATGCCTGTAATCCTAACACTTTGGGAGGCCAAGGCAGATGGATCACAAGGTCAGTAGTTCAAGACCAGCCTGGACAATATGACAAAACCCCATCTCTACTAAAAATACAAAAAGTAGCTGGCTGTGGTGGCAGGTGCCTGTAGTCCCAGCTACTCAGGAGGCTGAGGCAGGAGAATCACTTGAACCCAGGAGGCAGAGGTTGCAGTGAGCCGAGATTGCACCACTGCACTCCAGCACGCGTGACAGAGGAAGACTCAGTCTCAAAAAAAAAAAGATATTTAATTAGATGTATGTGGTGGCAAGTGCCTACAGTCCTAGCTACTCAAGAAGATCACTTGAGGCCAGGAGTTCAAGGCTTCAGTGAGCTATGATTGTGCCACTGCACTCCTGCCTTGCCAACGGCCAGCCTGGACAACGGAGCAAGACCCTATCTCTAAAAAAAGATAACGTGAAAAACAAAAATCTCCACAAGCAAAGACAAACAACAAACTGGAAAAGTAACACTTACAACTCATATGACAGACACAATGCTTATTGTTTCTAATAAGTAAAAAAGGCCGGGCGCGGTGGCTCACGCCTGTAATCCCAGTACTTTGGGAGGCCGAGGCGGGTGGATCACAAGGTCAAGAGATCGAGACCATCCTGGTCAACATGGTGAAACCCCGTCTCTACTAAAAGTACAAAAAATCAGCTGGGCATGGTGGCGCATGCCTGTAATCCCACCTACTCAGGAGGCTGAGGCAGGAGAATTGCCTGAACCCAGGACGCGAAGGTTGCGGTGAGCCGAGATCGCGCCATTGCACTCCAGCCTGGGTAACAAGAGTGAAACTCCGTCTCAAAAAAAAAAAATATATTGATAAGGAACATAAACAGATAATTCACCAAAATAGGGTACACAAATAACCCTTAAAAATATATGCTGTGGTCAAAAGAAATTCCAATTGAAATTTCACAGAAATGACCGGGCACGGTTGCTCACACCAGTAATCCCAGCACTCTGGGAGGCTGAGGCGAGAGGATCACCTGAGATCAGGAGTTCAAGATCACCCTGGCCAACATGGTGAAACCCCATCTTTACTAAAAATACAAAAGTTAGCTGGGCCGTAGTGGCACATGCCTGTAATTGCAGCTACCCGGGAAGCTGAGGCAGGAGAATCATTTCAGCCTGGAAGGTGGAGGGTGTAGTGAACCGAGATCGTGTCATTGCACTACAGTCTGGGCAACAGAGTAAGACCTTGTCTCAAAAAAAAAAGAAAGAAAGAAAGAAATTTCACAGGAATAAAATATTGCGTCTTTTTTTGTTTGTTTGTTTGTTTGTTTGAGATGTAGTCTCTCTCTGTCATCCAGACTGCAGAGAAGTGGCGTGATCTCAGCTAACAGCAACCTCCGTGTCCCAAACTCAAACGATTCTGCTGCCTCAGCCTCCTGAGTAGCTGGGAATACAGGCACGTGCCACCATGCTCTGCTAATTTTTTGTATTTTTAGTAGAGATGGGGTTTCACCATGTTAGCCAGGATGGTCTCAGCCTCCCAAAGTAATCGGATTACAGGCATCAGACACTGCACCTGGCTTAAACTATTGCATCTTATGTCCTGGCAATCATCACAAATCATGATAATATTGTGCTATCCGGCTATGGCCAAAAAATTTCTCTCATATATTGGTGATGGTACTCTAAATTATTTTAATCTCTATAAGGGAACCAACCTGTCAATAGCTATCAAAATTATAAATGTACTCTAAGTTAACAATTTTGAATTTCAAGCATTCCTTCTACAATTAATTTTATATACTTATATTTTTTTCAATTTAATTTTTGTTTTTAATTTTCACTTTTTTTTGAAACAGGGGGTCCCTCTGTCACACAAGCTGGAATGCAGTGGCAAAATCACAGCTCACTGCAGCCTCAAACTCCCAGGGTAAAGGAATCCTCCTGCCTCAGCCTTTTGAGTAGCTGGAAGTATAAGTGCATGCCACCATACCCAGCTAATTTTTTGTTTGTTTTTTCCAGTAGAGATGATATCTCGCTATGTTGCCCAAGCTTGTGGAACTCCTGATTTTGTTTTTTTTTTGTTGTTGTTGTTGTTTTCCACCCAAATTTCACCTTGAAAGAACTCCTGGTCTTAAGTGATCCTCCCACCTCAGCTTCCCAAAGTGCTGGGGTTACAAGGGTTAGCCACCATGCCCAGCCCATATATCTATATACACACATACATATGTATATTGTATACATACATACATATACACACACATATGAGATATTCACTGAAGCAAAGAATTGTTATAATACAAATTTAGAGGCCAGGCGCGGTGGCTCACACCTGTAGACCCAACACTTTGGGAGGCTGAGGCGGGCAGATCACGAGGTGAGGAGATAGAGACCATCCTGGCCAACACAGTAAAATCCGTCTCTACTAAAATACAAAAAATTGGCCGGGTGTGGTGGTGCGTGCCTATAGTCCCAGCTGCTTGAGAGGCTGAGGCAGGGGAGCCACTTGAACCTGGGAGGTGGAGACTGCAGTGAAACAAGATCACACCACTGCACTCCAGCCTAGTGACAGAATAAAACTACGTCTCAAAAATAAAATAACACAAATTTAGAAACAATCTCAAGGAGCAATTTAAATGGAACAACTCGAACTCTTCCATAGAAGTAAACATACAATGCAGTTTCAAAGAGTGGGACAGCTGTAGTGGCAGTGGCATGGAAGAAACCAAGATATAAGAAAAAAAGAGGCAGAAGTCCACAGTGACTTAAAAGACATTTGTGTTTTTCCAAAGTATGAGACATATATATGCTTATACATACAGAATATGGTATAGCTCTGTAAGAAAACACAGATGAGAACTAGGTAGTTGAGAAGTTGGGGATGGGAAGAAAACTTACTTTTCATTACAACCTTATGTACCTCTTTGAATTTTGTATTATGTCACTCAAAACATAAATACAGTAATTTAAAAAATAAATAAAATCGCAGATTGTCTTCTACAGGTTAACACACTGGATATTGCTTCTCTTTGCTGGAGTGGCAGGAAGTCACAGGGTACCTAATCCCAGGAGAACAAAAGAATATGAATGAAGCACCAGAGGGCTAAGAATCTCACCCCTGCTCAGCAGATCCTTCACTCCTCTCCTTCATTGCTCATATAGCTTCTCTTTGACTCACCTGCTGTCTGCGTTCCTCAAGTTCTCGCTGTATATTTTCTACCACGGCTACTGCCTCTTCTCCGCTTTCAGGGTGATGTTCTCTCACCCAGGGCTGGAACTCTTCAGGCAGGATAGTCAGGAACTGCTCCAGCACCAGCAGCTCCAGGATCTGCTCCTTAGTGTGTAGCTCGGGCCTCAGCCACTCACAGCAGAGAACCCGGAGTTGGCTGAGAGCCTCCCGGGGTCCTGAAGCCTCATGGTACTGGAAGTGCCGGAAGCGATGGTAAAAAGTCTCAAACGTTGGCGGATTGTACTCCTGCATCCAGGTGCAGTCTTCTTCTTCCACCTTCACTATGAGAAGGTCTTCCTGCTCCTGGGAAGTCTCAGCTGGGGGATCTAAGTCTATAACTTCCCGGGATTCGGTCATTATCATTCCAACTCAGAGAGAAGTCTCTAGAGGCTGGCTGTGTTACACTGAACCAATTGGTTTTCTGCTCTTTAAGATCTTCTGAAGGACACTCTCAGTAGCATACAACCTACTGATGTATTGGGAATTATTATTAGCAAAGACAGATAGCAAAGAGGTCATCTATACTAAAGACCACTCAACAAAGTACCTTACTTAAAAATAGGGACTACAAGGTAGCCATCACTTCATCCACAAAATGATGAGTAATAGGGAATATCCCCTAACATTTTACACTTGATCTTAGCCAAAAGGCCGAGAAGCGATCCCCCAACATTTTAAAAATGTAAAACAGAGCCATACAAATCTAACATCAGGCCCAACCTAAAACAGTTTTAGAGTGAAGAACTTTACATTTCATATAAATAATGGGACAAGACTAACTAGTCCAGACGCAGCCGCTCCTTCTCTCTACCATAAGACAAACAAGTTGGAATAGGGGTGAAAATCATAATACTGGTCAAAACGGGGCCTGTCCTCTAAGCTGCAAGAGCTTGACAGGCCAACGGAAGACTCCATCGGTCCCAAGAGAAGCAGCGTCTACAAGGTACAGATCTGGACCTGGATTCCTGAGAATGGCCCCTGACCAGATACAGAAACTGTGGCCTCGTCAAGGTTAGGGACAGGACCCCTGTCCAGACACAAAGCCCCTGCCACCTCCCCTCAAGGCCCCACTCTCGGGGAGCTCTCCTGGAACATCAAGCTTCCCGCAGCTGAGGCTGGAAAGACGCGGTTCTTCCTACGGAGAGAAACCGAAGCCGACACTTCCCAAGACTTCCTCGCCGGAAGTAAGCAAGTCCAATCTTCCCCAGTGCAACGGGGTTAACCACCCCCCTCCAGCACTTCCGCGTCCTCTCTAGGAATCCCGGAGGACCACCCCTCGCAGCGGGGGACGGGCCAATGAGCAGGGAGATGGGACGCAGGTTCCGAGTCCCAGCCCACCCCCAGTGACTCGGCCGTCCCCAGGACCCCCGAAGCCGCTGGCACGGCATCACCATAACGGGAAGGCAAACGGAGTCACCCTCTCCCCTGCACCACCCCAAAGCCATTCAAAGAGGCCGAGCTCCTCCCCTTTCGATTGGGCGGGGGAGGGGCGGGGCCTCCGGGGTTGGATGATGGTTGCTCGTGTCTGATTGGCCGGGGAGCTTGCGCCTTCCCTTACCTGCAACGCTCTGCGCCCCTATTCGAAGTAGCTCTATACCTTGCTGAGAGCCCGCAAACCTTGCTTATGTTGAAATTTGTGGGCCGGGCACGGTGGCTCAAGCCTGTAATCCCAGCACGTTGGGAGGCAGAGGCGGGTGGATCACGAGGTCAAGAGATCGAGACCATCTTGGTCAACATGGTGAAACCCCGTCTCTACTAAAAATACAAAAAATTAGCTGGGCATGGTGGCACGTGCCTGTAATCCCAGCTACTCAGGAGGCTGAGGCAGGAGAACTGCCTGAACCCAGGAGGCGGAGGTTGCGGTGAGCCGAGATCGCGCCATTGCACTCCAGCCTGGGTAACAAGAGCGAAACTCCGTCTCAAAAAAAAAAAAAAAAAAGAAAGAAAGAAATTTGTGGCCGTTAGTTTTTTCACCCGCATCCTCGCTCTCTTACTACCCACTTTCCAAACACACCCACCTCTTTACCACCGCAGTCAGCTCAGAGGGCCGACATCTTCAACGTCACACCCGCGAGTCGCAGGGACCAGCGGCTCACGGGACTACAACTCCCAGGAGGAGCCGCGCGGGACTCGCCGGTTGGCCAATGGGGGTGCGGCTCTCTTTGCAGGCTCGGTCTCCCAAACGTATCAGAAGGCTGGAAGGCTGTGGTTGGGCGAAGGCGAGGCGTCCTTTTGAAGAGAGGGTCGTTGCTTGCGCAGGGCTTCCCCGGCCAGGGGGGAGTCTCATACTTAATGATACCTCTTTACAGTCAGCCGCGGGGGGACCCACGCTTGTGAGCATAGCGAGTGGATAGGCTGAGGCAGCAGGATAGCTTGAGTCCAGGAGTTCGAGACCAGCCTGGGCAACATAGCGAGTTTCACTGTCTATTAGTAATAATCTCTACTGGCCGGGCACAGTGTCTCACGCCTGTAATGCCAACAGTTTGGGAGGCCGAGGTGGGTGGATCACTTGAGGTCAGGAGTTCGAGACCAATCTGGCCAACATGTTGAAACCCCGTCTCTACTAAAAATACAAAATTAACCGGGTGTGGTGGCAGGTGCCTGTAATCCGAGCTGGTCAGGAGGCTGTGGCACGAAAATCACTTGAACCCAGAAGGCGGAGGTTGCAGTGAGACAGGATAGTGCCATTGCATTTTAGCCTGGGCAACACAGCAAAACCCCGTCTCTTAGTAATAATCTCTCCTTTTCATATGGTGCCTTATAATTTCCAAGCTCCTGCAGTTTACAAAGCTGATGGGCAGGCAGGACAAGAGTCACTGTTGCCACTGTTTTACAGGCGCAAAGGAAGGAGATGCTGTGAAATTGCAGCATCTGCAAAGAGATGAGAAGATATTCAGAGGACTCTTTTCAGGGTGCCTAAAATCTTCCATTGTAAGTAGCTTCCTATCTAGGACCCAACCCCTGGGGAATGTTTACATTGTATTTTGTGTGTTAGCCAGTTGGTGTAGAATTTTGCAGCTCTGGCTTAATTTTGTTGCTCTTAAGTTTTTTAATGTATATAAAAGTTGCTCCAGATGGGCATGGTGGCTCACCCCTGTAATCCCAACATTTTGGGAGGCTAAGGCGAGAGGATCATTGAATCCAGGAGTTCAGGACCAGTCTGGCCTTTTGACCCCGTCTCTGCAAATAAAATAAAATAAAATAAAATTAGTGAGGCATGGTAGTGCATGCCGGTAGTCCCAACTCAGCAGGCTGAGGTGGGCGGATCACTTGAGCCCAAGAGGTGGAAGCTGCAATGAGCTGTGATTGTGCCATTGCACTTCAGCACCTCAGTGACAGAGAGACACTCCATCTCAAAAACAAAAAATGTTTAAGGTGGATATTCATTTTTTTCTAATATACTTACTTCCATTTGAATTATTTATGAATACCTTTTGCATTTTAATTATTTATTAAATACATAATACATTTGGACAAGTCAAAATTCAAAAGGTTACTTAAAGTCTTCCTCCTATTCTCTTTCTACATTCATTTTTCTCTCTAGAGACACCCAAGATAACTAGTTATTTATGTTCCTACCAAGATTTATTCTTTGACTATTCAAGTGAATGTGTTATGTGTAAATGGTAGCACAATTTACATCCTTTCTCCAAGTTACTGTGGTTTTTTCATTTGTTTGTTTTATTTTCAACTTCCTTACCTTTGAACAAGTTACTGTTTTTTATTCAATAAATCTTAGAGATTGTTTCCTATCAATACATAGGGTTTTCTAATTCTTAATGTCTGAATGGTATAGCATTATTAGAATATACTATGTTTTATTTATTCCTTACTGGTGGTCATTGAGGTTATCTCTAGTTTTTTCCTGTAACAAGCAATGCTCCACTATATAAATATCCTTGTATAATGTCATTTTAGACATATGCAATCGCTTCTCAGCCTTTTGGCTAAGATCAAGTGTAGACATATGCAAGTATAACTGTAGGATAAATTCTTAGAAGTGAAATTGATGAGTCAAAATGTAAGATATACACTGTGTATATATTGTATACATGTATTTGAAAACATAATATAGGCCAGACGTGGTGGCTCACACCTGTAATCCCAGCACTTTGGGAGGCTGAGGCGGATGGATCACCTGAGGTTGGGAGTTTGAAAACCAGCCTGACCAAATGGAGAAACCCCATCTCTAAAAAAAAAAAAAAAAAAAAAAAAAA
>NW_022439687.1:0-6075 GCF_009761245.1 Sapajus apella
GAACCATGTTAGATTTTGCAGGTTGCTTTTAGTATTTCAGAGTCAACCCAACGTTTTCATGTCCACGTTTTCAAAAGGTCCCTGAAAAAACTCAAGGCCCTAAGGGAATAAATGGGCTGGGAGGTAAGCCTAGAACCCAGACAGGTGGTAGTGGGTCCAGTGTCAGAGCCTCTCTGCCTCACGAAGGGGATGAGCAATGGGGTGGGTGGAGATGCTGAAGCACTGCTGTCGCCCAGTGATTTCCTTCCTTGTCCTATTTGTTTCTTCTGGATGCAGAGACAGAGTCCGTGATGTCAGAGCTTCCATTGGAACATCCATTAGTTCAGAATGGTAAGTGACCAGATATGGCATACATTAGTTCAGAACAGTCCATGATCAGATGTGGCATACATTTAAACAGTAAGTGATCAGATCTGGTCCAGCGTCAGAGCCTCTCTGCCTCAGGAGGGGGATGAGCAATGGGGTGGGTGGAGATGATACAACACTACTGCCGCCCAGTGATTTCCTTCCCTGCCCTGTCTGTTTCTTCCAGATGCAGGGACAGAGTTCGTGATATCAGAGGTTTCATTGGAACAACCAGCAGGTCAGAACAAATATGGCATACATTCAAAAGCAGCGGGCAGGTGGAGGTCTCAACTATGAGATCCATTGTCCCTGTTTACAGAATGGAAGGAGAATGAGAGGGTCTTGAGGGTGGTGAACATCTCCAAGGAAGATCAGGAATGGGCCACAGAGACCTCCTTCATAGATGCCTTCTCGATTCCCCTCTGGCTGTCCCAAGAGTCTGCTCCTTTGGGGCAGAAGGTGCTTTCTGATGCCTGCAGGTGTCTGCAGATGCCTTCCCCTTCTGAGGGAAATGTTCCTGGTCCTGCTGTGGCCCACCCTGGGTGCTCTCAGACACATAGGTCAACCCTGGGCAGGGTCTGAAGCAGGGAGATGCCAGGAAGTGCTGGCTGAGGAAGAGGAAACATGTCTTACAAGGCATGTGCCTTTTCACCCTCCACAGTGCTCTCAAGGAGAAAGACTGGCCCTCAGACAACACTTTTTCTTTCAACAGGTTTAACCCTTCCTGCTGACTGCTGCTACTCCTTCTCTCAACAAACCATCCGGTGTTCTCTCATGAATTATTATTTTGAAACGGGCAACAAGTGCCCCAAGCCAGGTGTCATGTAAGTGCCAAGCTCACTAACCATGTGCTGGGGAAGAAGAAGCCCCCAGCGTCTTACAGGGAAGACCCGATGGATGGGCATCCATCGGGTCCCACCCTCTGGAGCCAGGTGCGGGGCAGCTGTGTCCTTATGAGGATCCTGCAGGGTATCAGGGATGAGACACTCCCAGTGGAGAGGAGGTAGGGAAGGAAGAATAAAGCAGGCACAAGTTTGCCCAAGGACACTTCCATGAGTCATTAAGGAGCCCCATAGGCTGAGAGGGTCTCAAGAGGACACTGAGCTGCCATCAGCAGAGAAAGGAAAAAAATAGGCTGTGTTGAGTGGGAGATCTGAGAGGCAGGGAGGATGGGGCCCCCTGTCTCAACCTGCTAAACACACCTCACTTTGCAACCTTTCTCTCGGTTGTTCCCCAGCTTCCTCAGCAAGAGGGGGCAACAGATCTGTACCAAACTCAGTGATCCAGGAGTTCAGGATTGCATGAGAAGGCTGACGCCCTACCCAGTATCCCAAATCCGGGAACCAAAATAAACAGACAAGAGTCCAGCCATCCACTTCCAACACCTCTTCTGTGTCTCTTGGCCTGAATTTTTTTTAAAAAAAAGTATTGTTGTGTCTGGTAATGCAAGCAATGCATCTAATAAAGAGTGTTCAATTTTTAACTTTGCTTGAGTTTTAAGAGGAAATAAACTCATATAAAACTGAAGGAACTGCGGAGCCCCAATATGATTAAATACAAATTCACCTTATATCTCATCTTCTCCTCTCTACTGAAACAGCTCATCTTCAAAGGCTTGGCTACAATTTCAAGAAAGTTTTTTGAACTCCATCATTTGCCCAATTCACACCATTTTCTAGTTTACTTTACATTTGATCCATTATAATCCCATAACAATTTTTATTTTTCCCACAATTTCCTTTTGATATTTTTCTATTCACCAAAAGGAAAATACTATTTGTTTCCTTATCAGCCCATATTTGCACTTGCATATGCACACCATTTGTTTCATGATAACTACTTCATTCTTTGAGACAGCCTTCAAGGACCTTCTAACTTCCTATTCCAATTTGCAGAAATGCTTTCTGGACCTGCCAAAATAATAATGATAATAACAAGTGACACTGGGATTTCTTCTCATCACACATTTGAGTTCATTCCGCCATGACAGGCAGCCCACAGCTTCCTCTTCCTTTGGTTTATTTTTTATTTTGCTAGAAGATCCTTGAACTGCCTTGTGCTTTAAAAGATGACAAAGGCAGACACTCTCCTTTGCTCCATAGGTGCCAGGGCAGGCACAACTCAGGCTTGGCCAATCTATGCTCCCTTCCAGAGATCTGAGCCTGAAACAAGTGTTGCAGAGAAGCAGAAAAAGAAAGGACTCCATCCAGGTGACAGTGGTGGTGGCAACAGCTTCCAGGTTTTGGAGGCAGCAATGCCAGCACATGTGCCCCATGACCAGTGCTAGAGGTCAGCACCACTAGCTGCAGTGCCCAGCAGCAGTGGCAGCATTCACACCAGTTGATTCTTGTAGCATGATTTTTGGATGTGGTTTTTGAGCTGGTCTCTCTAGGTTTCTACCTCTGCCTACCAGGTTCAAGCAATTCTTCTGCTGGGATTACAGGCACCCACTACCACGCCTGGCTAATTTCTGTATTTTCAGTTAGAGACAGGGTTTTATCATGTTGGCCAGGCTGGTCTCGAACTCCTGACCTCAGATCATCCACTCACCTTGGTAGCCTTTTTGAGATGGAGTCTTCCTCTGTCACCCAGGCTAAAGTGCAGTGGTGCGATCTCAGTGCACTACAACATCTGCCACCTGGGTTCAAGTGATTCTCCTGCCGCAGCCGCCCGAGTAGCTGGAATTATAGGTACCCACCACGACGCCCAGAAAATTTTTGTTTTTTTTAGTAGAGACAGGGTTTCACCATGTTGGCCAGGCTGGTCTTGAACTCCTGACCTCAAATGATCTGCTTGCCTCAGCCTCCCAAAGTGCTGGGATTATAAGCGTAAACTACCCACCAGACCTGGCCCAAGATTTTCCATTCTAACCAAGTATCTAGCCACTCACAGAAGGTCAAAAACATGTTATGTGCAGGTTAATTGCATAATAAATACTCTGTTCTCACAGTTCCTCAGAAACAGCATGTTCTTTTTTGCTTCCTTGCTTTCTGTGGTGCCCTCTGCCAGGCATGCCCTCCTCTCAACTTTGCCCAGCAAAACTCAACCCAACCTCAAGAGCTCAGATTAGATGCTCCCATAAAACCCTTCCCCTTCATCCCAGCCAGAAGGGCTCATCTCCCTTTCTCTGGAATCTTGAAACATATATTTATTGTCACTCAAAAAGATTATTATTGAGTGGCTACTTCAGATTATGCATTGTGCCAGGCATTAGGAAAACTATGAAAACCAAACAAAGTTGAATATTGCCCTTCAAGAATATATCAGTCCAGAGCCGGGTGGGGTGGCTCACGTCTGTAATCCCAGTACTTTGGGAGGCCGAGGTGAACAGATCACCTGAGGTTAGGAGTTCAAGATCAGCCTACCAACGTGGTGAAACCTTGTCTCTACTGAAAACACAAAAATTAGCCAGGCATGGAGATGGGCACTCTGAATCCCAGCTACTCAGGAGACTGAGGCAGGAGAATCGCTTGAACCCAGAAGGCAGAGGTTGAAGTGAGCCGAGATCATGCCACTACACTTCAGCCTGGGTGACAGAGCAAGACTCTGTCTCAAAAAAAAAAAAAGAATATATCAGTTCATAGAGAAGACTGAAAATAAGAATAAGAATGATGCTTGGGTGCAAAAAATCATATCTAATTCATTGCTAAGTCTCCAGATTTTTATGCAACATTGGAGCAAAAACAGGAAGATATTTATCCTAGAGGCAACCAACCTGGGACTCAAGTCTCCCCAGGCCCTAGTTGGACTGGCCAATGGCTGAAGAGACCACATGATATTGAAGCATCGCATTTAGAAAGCTGTATGATAGATAAGGCTTCTGAAACTTCAGCATGCATAAGACTCACCAGGAAGGCTTGTGGAAACACAGATTGTGGGCTCCCACTCCCAGAAATCTGGTTCAGTAGGACATGGGTAGTGCCGAAGAATCAGCATTTCTAATGAGTTTCCAGGTAATGCTGATGCTGCAAAGTGCAGTGGAAATTTGAAGAGGAATTCACTCCTGACTTCGTAACTTCACCATTGTTTGCGGTATTCTAAACAGCACATATTTCTTTAGTAATCAAAAAATTAAAAAGTTGAAAAATGCATATTCATTGTCTTTTCAACTAAATGGGCCAACTTTTCAATTGTGTTGATATTAGATTTATTTTGTGATGAAACTCATCAAACCGGTTTAATTATAAAATAAACATAAAATTGGAAAAGTTTTAAACATGGTTAAAGAGTCTGACCATCAATTTGGAATTTTTAAAAGTACAAATCTTGAGCTGGGTGCAGTGGCTCATGCCTGTAATCCCAGCATTTTGGAAGGCCAAAGTGGGCGGATCCCTTGAGGTCAAGAGTTTGAGACCAGCCTGGCAAACATGATGAAAACCTCCTCTCTGCTAAAAATACAAAAATAAGCCAGGTGTGGTGGTGTGCATTTGTAGTCTGAGTTACTTGGGAGGCTGAGGTGGGAGGATCGCTTGAGCTCAGGAGGTCAAGGCTGCAGTGAGCTGAGATCACACCATTGTACTCCAGCCTGGGTGACAGAGTGAGACCCTGTCTCAAAAAAAAAAAAAAGAAAAAAAATTGAAAATGAAACAAAATAGCTAGAAAAAAGGTGCTTAAAAGTCATTTTAAAAATCTAAAAAAATTAAATCTAAAAAAAATCTCGGTATGGTGCCTCACACCTGTAATCTCAGCACTTTGGGAAGCCAGGAGTTCAAGACCAGCCTGGCCAACATGGTGAAATCCCATCTCTACTAAAATACAAATATTAGCTGGGCCTGGTAGCAGGTGCCTGTAATCCCAGCTACTTGGGAGGCTGAGGCAGGAGAACTGGCTGAACCCAAAAGGCAGATGTTGCAGTGAGCCGAGATCATACCACTGCACTCCAGTCTGGGCAACAGAGAGAAACTCCAACTCAAAAAAAAAAAAAAAAAAAAAAAAAATCTAAATAGAGCTTCATGGAGATCATGAAACATCCATATTTTTAATCTTTTAATTTTAGAACCAGAGACAAAATTTAAAAGTAATATAACTCATCTCCTCAACTGAGGGCTCAACCAGGGCCAGGGCAGAGGAGATGATGCACACGGTTGAGGCCAGTGTGGCCAGAGTCCAGAATACTGTGAGACTGGTTACATACAGTGAACCCAGCAAATAAATACATACATTGAGGTTAATGGGAGCACAAGTCCCTATTGTTAGAGGAGGGAGGGAAACATATAGAAGGGGGAAAGACTGAAATAACTCTGTGGTGTTAACTTGGAATTGGACATAGTGGTGTAAACTTTTGTTTTTTCACATAGCTAGAAAGAGGATATAGAAATTGCTAATAATAGGCTGGGCATGGTGGCTTACGTCTGTAATCCCAACACTCTGGGAGGCGGAGGCGAGTAAATCACCTGAGGTCTGGACTTCGAGACCAGATTGGTCAACATGCAAAAACCCATTTCTAAAAATATAAAAATTAGCTGGGCATGGTGACCTGTACCTGCAACTGCACTTCTGGGGTTCAAGTAATTCTCCTGCCTCAACCTCCCAAATAGCCCTGCCTCAACCTCCCAAGTAGACTGACCTGGCTACTTGGGAGGCTGAGGCAGGAGAATCACTTGAACCTGAGAGGCAAAGGTTTCAGTGAGTCGAGACTGCACCACTTCATTCCTGGGCAACAGAGTGAGACTCCATCTCGAAAGAAAAAAAGAAAGAAAGAAGAAAGAAAGAAAAGAAAGAAAAGAAAGA
>NW_022439687.1:6175-8724 GCF_009761245.1 Sapajus apella
AAAGAAAGAAAGAAAGAGAGAGAGAGAAAGAAAGAAAGAAAGAAAGAAAGAAAGAAATTGCTAATAATATATGAAATAGATATACTTGAAACAGACATAAATTTAAATACATACTTATACACATATGCTTACATATATTTCCTAGTTCTATCCGCTGAAAGCTCAGACCTAAAAGTGATGCCATTTCCATAGCAATGAACACACCCAGCACGCAGATTTTGGTTTCTCAAAATCATTTTTTAGTAAAAGAAACAGACTCATGGAAGAAATGGCTAATTCCAGAGCTGGGCCAAGGAAAGTACAAGATGAGTCTGGAACATCTATTTGTGCCAAAAAGTAAAAAAAAAAAAAAAAAATAGATTAAAGAATAAACCCTAAAACTTTCTAGAGAGGGAAAACACCAGATCACCACAAATGAAAGTTTCAGAAGAAACCTATTCTTATATTCCATTGTAGAATTCTACATTGAACAAAAATATCAATCAAGTATGAGAGCTGAATAATGACTTCTTCAGACAAGCATGAACTCAGAAAGTCTATGTCCTACAAATCCTTCCTGCATTATTCAATTTTTTAAACCAATATATCTATATTGCTTTGAAAAAACATTTTAAATATTTTTTAAATAGGTCTTCATACTCAACAGGGGGCAATGGGGGGACATTTAATGTCTCTAATCATATTGCTACCAAATCTCATTCATCCAGTTGTAATTATAATTCTCCTTTACTTTTTTTAGTCTCTCTTTGAGTTCTGAGTCTTCTGGGATCAGGGTCATCTTCATTCCCTCCCTCCAAGCCTAGCCTAGGACTTGGCATGTGATACTGTGTCAAAGAAGTGATGCGGTCACCAAACCTATTCCTTTTTCTTCCTGGGTATACAGATGAGGTGTATTTGGCATTATGTTGGAGCCAGGTTACTTGCTGCTGGCCATGGAATGTGGGTGAAAGTAATTTGTACCATTTTCAGAATTGGTCCATAAAAATCTCCCAATCCTCCTCTGCCTCTCCCTTTTGGTATCAAGTTTGGAAGCCTCGTACCGAAAATGGTGGCATCCAAGACAGAAAAGGCCCTCGTTCCCAAATGAGTGCATGGAGGATCCCAATATACACACCATCATCCCACTACTGACCCACACTGGACTGTGACATGAGCAAGAAATAAATTTTTATTGAATTAATCTGCTGGATTGTTTATGATAGCAGTTAGCATATTCAGACTAATGTAGGTAGGAAGTCAATACTTGCTGGAAATGTACAGGAATTTCCTGTATGCCTCCTAGGAACAACTTGGCAGGTTGACTAGTCTCCACAAAAACAAAGAGGTAAGCATTATTTCTTTCCAACTCACTCTTCCCATAAACACCTTGTTTCCTGAGATTGTTCCTAATAACACTTATCATTTAACTCAAAGCATTTACATAATGTTCTTATTGATGATAAGAAATACAGAAAATGTCTAATCAATTGCTGTCTCCACACCTAACCATGAGATTTCAGCCATTTCCTGTTAGATGCACATATGTAGACCTGGCTTAATTTTTTTTCATCCTTCTTCTAAAATGTATATTCACAAATCACCTGGCATATATTAGGTTCTGTGTGAACAGGCGAAGATAAATAATAGATGTTCTCTTCCCTGATGATTCAGATGAGGAGAGGAAATTAAATAGCCATCTAATCACATCAGCAAGCAGAATGGGGGGAGTGCTCCCACGAACAGAGCCCCCATGCTCTCAGGCCCTAGGCTGGAAGTCTGCACAGGTGAGATCTGTCCTGTCACTGGCCCTTTCTGATTCCCAGCTTCCATTCAGTAAATGGCCAGTTTAGATGAATCAAATAGCAAATATGTAGCATGCAAGCTGTATGGCATAGAAACTCATGTCAGTCATAGCGTATCTCACCCAATGTGCCTAAGCATGGCCTCAGAATCATTTCTAACACAGAGCTCCAGTCCACCACTAATCTACGAAACCTGCTAGCCATCCCTGAATTAGACATTTTCTAAGGTTCTCACCAGGCTTCTCTGTAGCACAAGTCAGAGAAACCAGGAGAAGATCCCAGAGAGATCTGCTATCTGAGCTCAGAAAGAGCTAAGACTAAAGGCTTCATAGAGAACTCAAGCCAGCCCAGGACATTTTTACAGAGTTCCATGGGAGTCCCAAGTTTCTTATAGTATAGTGGGTAAGAACACAGACCTGGAAGCCAGACCACCTGAGTTTGAACCCCAGTTCCATTTACCAACTGTCAAAAGCGTAGGCTTTGTTTCTGAGCCTGTTTCCTCAACTGCTCTTCTAAAGATTAAATAGGCTAGAATTCATAAAGCCTCTGGGACAGGGGCTTGTGTGTATAGCAACCATTATATAAATGAATTATCTAGTGCACATCACAGCACTTCTTCACCCCATGGTGTGGTGACCAAGGTGGAGATGAGACTGAGAACTGTAGGTTCTGCTTACCACTTTAAGTTAGGATTTCCCAGCCTTGACCAATGAGACCTGATTTGGGGGACTCCAGGCCTCATTCCACTACCCCAAGTGCCCTCTAGTC
>NW_022439688.1:0-6075 GCF_009761245.1 Sapajus apella
GAACCATGTTAGATTTTGCAGGTTGCTTTTAGTATTTCAGAGTCAACCCAACGTTTTCATGTCCACGTTTTCAAAAGGTCCCTGAAAAAACTCAAGGCCCTAAGGGAATAAATGGGCTGGGAGGTAAGCCTAGAACCCAGACAGGTGGTAGTGGGTCCAGTGTCAGAGCCTCTCTGCCTCACGAAGGGGATGAGCAATGGGGTGGGTGGAGATGCTGAAGCACTGCTGTCGCCCAGTGATTTCCTTCCTTGTCCTATTTGTTTCTTCTGGATGCAGAGACAGAGTCCGTGATGTCAGAGCTTCCATTGGAACATCCATTAGTTCAGAATGGTAAGTGACCAGATATGGCATACATTAGTTCAGAACAGTCCATGATCAGATGTGGCATACATTTAAACAGTAAGTGATCAGATCTGGTCCAGCGTCAGAGCCTCTCTGCCTCAGGAGGGGGATGAGCAATGGGGTGGGTGGAGATGATACAACACTACTGCCGCCCAGTGATTTCCTTCCCTGCCCTGTCTGTTTCTTCCAGATGCAGGGACAGAGTTCGTGATATCAGAGGTTTCATTGGAACAACCAGCAGGTCAGAACAAATATGGCATACATTCAAAAGCAGCGGGCAGGTGGAGGTCTCAACTATGAGATCCATTGTCCCTGTTTACAGAATGGAAGGAGAATGAGAGGGTCTTGAGGGTGGTGAACATCTCCAAGGAAGATCAGGAATGGGCCACAGAGACCTCCTTCATAGATGCCTTCTCGATTCCCCTCTGGCTGTCCCAAGAGTCTGCTCCTTTGGGGCAGAAGGTGCTTTCTGATGCCTGCAGGTGTCTGCAGATGCCTTCCCCTTCTGAGGGAAATGTTCCTGGTCCTGCTGTGGCCCACCCTGGGTGCTCTCAGACACATAGGTCAACCCTGGGCAGGGTCTGAAGCAGGGAGATGCCAGGAAGTGCTGGCTGAGGAAGAGGAAACATGTCTTACAAGGCATGTGCCTTTTCACCCTCCACAGTGCTCTCAAGGAGAAAGACTGGCCCTCAGACAACACTTTTTCTTTCAACAGGTTTAACCCTTCCTGCTGACTGCTGCTACTCCTTCTCTCAACAAACCATCCGGTGTTCTCTCATGAATTATTATTTTGAAACGGGCAACAAGTGCCCCAAGCCAGGTGTCATGTAAGTGCCAAGCTCACTAACCATGTGCTGGGGAAGAAGAAGCCCCCAGCGTCTTACAGGGAAGACCCGATGGATGGGCATCCATCGGGTCCCACCCTCTGGAGCCAGGTGCGGGGCAGCTGTGTCCTTATGAGGATCCTGCAGGGTATCAGGGATGAGACACTCCCAGTGGAGAGGAGGTAGGGAAGGAAGAATAAAGCAGGCACAAGTTTGCCCAAGGACACTTCCATGAGTCATTAAGGAGCCCCATAGGCTGAGAGGGTCTCAAGAGGACACTGAGCTGCCATCAGCAGAGAAAGGAAAAAAATAGGCTGTGTTGAGTGGGAGATCTGAGAGGCAGGGAGGATGGGGCCCCCTGTCTCAACCTGCTAAACACACCTCACTTTGCAACCTTTCTCTCGGTTGTTCCCCAGCTTCCTCAGCAAGAGGGGGCAACAGATCTGTACCAAACTCAGTGATCCAGGAGTTCAGGATTGCATGAGAAGGCTGACGCCCTACCCAGTATCCCAAATCCGGGAACCAAAATAAACAGACAAGAGTCCAGCCATCCACTTCCAACACCTCTTCTGTGTCTCTTGGCCTGAATTTTTTTTAAAAAAAAGTATTGTTGTGTCTGGTAATGCAAGCAATGCATCTAATAAAGAGTGTTCAATTTTTAACTTTGCTTGAGTTTTAAGAGGAAATAAACTCATATAAAACTGAAGGAACTGCGGAGCCCCAATATGATTAAATACAAATTCACCTTATATCTCATCTTCTCCTCTCTACTGAAACAGCTCATCTTCAAAGGCTTGGCTACAATTTCAAGAAAGTTTTTTGAACTCCATCATTTGCCCAATTCACACCATTTTCTAGTTTACTTTACATTTGATCCATTATAATCCCATAACAATTTTTATTTTTCCCACAATTTCCTTTTGATATTTTTCTATTCACCAAAAGGAAAATACTATTTGTTTCCTTATCAGCCCATATTTGCACTTGCATATGCACACCATTTGTTTCATGATAACTACTTCATTCTTTGAGACAGCCTTCAAGGACCTTCTAACTTCCTATTCCAATTTGCAGAAATGCTTTCTGGACCTGCCAAAATAATAATGATAATAACAAGTGACACTGGGATTTCTTCTCATCACACATTTGAGTTCATTCCGCCATGACAGGCAGCCCACAGCTTCCTCTTCCTTTGGTTTATTTTTTATTTTGCTAGAAGATCCTTGAACTGCCTTGTGCTTTAAAAGATGACAAAGGCAGACACTCTCCTTTGCTCCATAGGTGCCAGGGCAGGCACAACTCAGGCTTGGCCAATCTATGCTCCCTTCCAGAGATCTGAGCCTGAAACAAGTGTTGCAGAGAAGCAGAAAAAGAAAGGACTCCATCCAGGTGACAGTGGTGGTGGCAACAGCTTCCAGGTTTTGGAGGCAGCAATGCCAGCACATGTGCCCCATGACCAGTGCTAGAGGTCAGCACCACTAGCTGCAGTGCCCAGCAGCAGTGGCAGCATTCACACCAGTTGATTCTTGTAGCATGATTTTTGGATGTGGTTTTTGAGCTGGTCTCTCTAGGTTTCTACCTCTGCCTACCAGGTTCAAGCAATTCTTCTGCTGGGATTACAGGCACCCACTACCACGCCTGGCTAATTTCTGTATTTTCAGTTAGAGACAGGGTTTTATCATGTTGGCCAGGCTGGTCTCGAACTCCTGACCTCAGATCATCCACTCACCTTGGTAGCCTTTTTGAGATGGAGTCTTCCTCTGTCACCCAGGCTAAAGTGCAGTGGTGCGATCTCAGTGCACTACAACATCTGCCACCTGGGTTCAAGTGATTCTCCTGCCGCAGCCGCCCGAGTAGCTGGAATTATAGGTACCCACCACGACGCCCAGAAAATTTTTGTTTTTTTTAGTAGAGACAGGGTTTCACCATGTTGGCCAGGCTGGTCTTGAACTCCTGACCTCAAATGATCTGCTTGCCTCAGCCTCCCAAAGTGCTGGGATTATAAGCGTAAACTACCCACCAGACCTGGCCCAAGATTTTCCATTCTAACCAAGTATCTAGCCACTCACAGAAGGTCAAAAACATGTTATGTGCAGGTTAATTGCATAATAAATACTCTGTTCTCACAGTTCCTCAGAAACAGCATGTTCTTTTTTGCTTCCTTGCTTTCTGTGGTGCCCTCTGCCAGGCATGCCCTCCTCTCAACTTTGCCCAGCAAAACTCAACCCAACCTCAAGAGCTCAGATTAGATGCTCCCATAAAACCCTTCCCCTTCATCCCAGCCAGAAGGGCTCATCTCCCTTTCTCTGGAATCTTGAAACATATATTTATTGTCACTCAAAAAGATTATTATTGAGTGGCTACTTCAGATTATGCATTGTGCCAGGCATTAGGAAAACTATGAAAACCAAACAAAGTTGAATATTGCCCTTCAAGAATATATCAGTCCAGAGCCGGGTGGGGTGGCTCACGTCTGTAATCCCAGTACTTTGGGAGGCCGAGGTGAACAGATCACCTGAGGTTAGGAGTTCAAGATCAGCCTACCAACGTGGTGAAACCTTGTCTCTACTGAAAACACAAAAATTAGCCAGGCATGGAGATGGGCACTCTGAATCCCAGCTACTCAGGAGACTGAGGCAGGAGAATCGCTTGAACCCAGAAGGCAGAGGTTGAAGTGAGCCGAGATCATGCCACTACACTTCAGCCTGGGTGACAGAGCAAGACTCTGTCTCAAAAAAAAAAAAAGAATATATCAGTTCATAGAGAAGACTGAAAATAAGAATAAGAATGATGCTTGGGTGCAAAAAATCATATCTAATTCATTGCTAAGTCTCCAGATTTTTATGCAACATTGGAGCAAAAACAGGAAGATATTTATCCTAGAGGCAACCAACCTGGGACTCAAGTCTCCCCAGGCCCTAGTTGGACTGGCCAATGGCTGAAGAGACCACATGATATTGAAGCATCGCATTTAGAAAGCTGTATGATAGATAAGGCTTCTGAAACTTCAGCATGCATAAGACTCACCAGGAAGGCTTGTGGAAACACAGATTGTGGGCTCCCACTCCCAGAAATCTGGTTCAGTAGGACATGGGTAGTGCCGAAGAATCAGCATTTCTAATGAGTTTCCAGGTAATGCTGATGCTGCAAAGTGCAGTGGAAATTTGAAGAGGAATTCACTCCTGACTTCGTAACTTCACCATTGTTTGCGGTATTCTAAACAGCACATATTTCTTTAGTAATCAAAAAATTAAAAAGTTGAAAAATGCATATTCATTGTCTTTTCAACTAAATGGGCCAACTTTTCAATTGTGTTGATATTAGATTTATTTTGTGATGAAACTCATCAAACCGGTTTAATTATAAAATAAACATAAAATTGGAAAAGTTTTAAACATGGTTAAAGAGTCTGACCATCAATTTGGAATTTTTAAAAGTACAAATCTTGAGCTGGGTGCAGTGGCTCATGCCTGTAATCCCAGCATTTTGGAAGGCCAAAGTGGGCGGATCCCTTGAGGTCAAGAGTTTGAGACCAGCCTGGCAAACATGATGAAAACCTCCTCTCTGCTAAAAATACAAAAATAAGCCAGGTGTGGTGGTGTGCATTTGTAGTCTGAGTTACTTGGGAGGCTGAGGTGGGAGGATCGCTTGAGCTCAGGAGGTCAAGGCTGCAGTGAGCTGAGATCACACCATTGTACTCCAGCCTGGGTGACAGAGTGAGACCCTGTCTCAAAAAAAAAAAAAAGAAAAAAAATTGAAAATGAAACAAAATAGCTAGAAAAAAGGTGCTTAAAAGTCATTTTAAAAATCTAAAAAAATTAAATCTAAAAAAAATCTCGGTATGGTGCCTCACACCTGTAATCTCAGCACTTTGGGAAGCCAGGAGTTCAAGACCAGCCTGGCCAACATGGTGAAATCCCATCTCTACTAAAATACAAATATTAGCTGGGCCTGGTAGCAGGTGCCTGTAATCCCAGCTACTTGGGAGGCTGAGGCAGGAGAACTGGCTGAACCCAAAAGGCAGATGTTGCAGTGAGCCGAGATCATACCACTGCACTCCAGTCTGGGCAACAGAGAGAAACTCCAACTCAAAAAAAAAAAAAAAAAAAAAAAAAATCTAAATAGAGCTTCATGGAGATCATGAAACATCCATATTTTTAATCTTTTAATTTTAGAACCAGAGACAAAATTTAAAAGTAATATAACTCATCTCCTCAACTGAGGGCTCAACCAGGGCCAGGGCAGAGGAGATGATGCACACGGTTGAGGCCAGTGTGGCCAGAGTCCAGAATACTGTGAGACTGGTTACATACAGTGAACCCAGCAAATAAATACATACATTGAGGTTAATGGGAGCACAAGTCCCTATTGTTAGAGGAGGGAGGGAAACATATAGAAGGGGGAAAGACTGAAATAACTCTGTGGTGTTAACTTGGAATTGGACATAGTGGTGTAAACTTTTGTTTTTTCACATAGCTAGAAAGAGGATATAGAAATTGCTAATAATAGGCTGGGCATGGTGGCTTACGTCTGTAATCCCAACACTCTGGGAGGCGGAGGCGAGTAAATCACCTGAGGTCTGGACTTCGAGACCAGATTGGTCAACATGCAAAAACCCATTTCTAAAAATATAAAAATTAGCTGGGCATGGTGACCTGTACCTGCAACTGCACTTCTGGGGTTCAAGTAATTCTCCTGCCTCAACCTCCCAAATAGCCCTGCCTCAACCTCCCAAGTAGACTGACCTGGCTACTTGGGAGGCTGAGGCAGGAGAATCACTTGAACCTGAGAGGCAAAGGTTTCAGTGAGTCGAGACTGCACCACTTCATTCCTGGGCAACAGAGTGAGACTCCATCTCGAAAGAAAAAAAGAAAGAAAGAAGAAAGAAAGAAAAGAAAGAAAAGAAAGA
>NW_022439688.1:6175-8724 GCF_009761245.1 Sapajus apella
AAAGAAAGAAAGAAAGAGAGAGAGAGAAAGAAAGAAAGAAAGAAAGAAAGAAAGAAATTGCTAATAATATATGAAATAGATATACTTGAAACAGACATAAATTTAAATACATACTTATACACATATGCTTACATATATTTCCTAGTTCTATCCGCTGAAAGCTCAGACCTAAAAGTGATGCCATTTCCATAGCAATGAACACACCCAGCACGCAGATTTTGGTTTCTCAAAATCATTTTTTAGTAAAAGAAACAGACTCATGGAAGAAATGGCTAATTCCAGAGCTGGGCCAAGGAAAGTACAAGATGAGTCTGGAACATCTATTTGTGCCAAAAAGTAAAAAAAAAAAAAAAAAATAGATTAAAGAATAAACCCTAAAACTTTCTAGAGAGGGAAAACACCAGATCACCACAAATGAAAGTTTCAGAAGAAACCTATTCTTATATTCCATTGTAGAATTCTACATTGAACAAAAATATCAATCAAGTATGAGAGCTGAATAATGACTTCTTCAGACAAGCATGAACTCAGAAAGTCTATGTCCTACAAATCCTTCCTGCATTATTCAATTTTTTAAACCAATATATCTATATTGCTTTGAAAAAACATTTTAAATATTTTTTAAATAGGTCTTCATACTCAACAGGGGGCAATGGGGGGACATTTAATGTCTCTAATCATATTGCTACCAAATCTCATTCATCCAGTTGTAATTATAATTCTCCTTTACTTTTTTTAGTCTCTCTTTGAGTTCTGAGTCTTCTGGGATCAGGGTCATCTTCATTCCCTCCCTCCAAGCCTAGCCTAGGACTTGGCATGTGATACTGTGTCAAAGAAGTGATGCGGTCACCAAACCTATTCCTTTTTCTTCCTGGGTATACAGATGAGGTGTATTTGGCATTATGTTGGAGCCAGGTTACTTGCTGCTGGCCATGGAATGTGGGTGAAAGTAATTTGTACCATTTTCAGAATTGGTCCATAAAAATCTCCCAATCCTCCTCTGCCTCTCCCTTTTGGTATCAAGTTTGGAAGCCTCGTACCGAAAATGGTGGCATCCAAGACAGAAAAGGCCCTCGTTCCCAAATGAGTGCATGGAGGATCCCAATATACACACCATCATCCCACTACTGACCCACACTGGACTGTGACATGAGCAAGAAATAAATTTTTATTGAATTAATCTGCTGGATTGTTTATGATAGCAGTTAGCATATTCAGACTAATGTAGGTAGGAAGTCAATACTTGCTGGAAATGTACAGGAATTTCCTGTATGCCTCCTAGGAACAACTTGGCAGGTTGACTAGTCTCCACAAAAACAAAGAGGTAAGCATTATTTCTTTCCAACTCACTCTTCCCATAAACACCTTGTTTCCTGAGATTGTTCCTAATAACACTTATCATTTAACTCAAAGCATTTACATAATGTTCTTATTGATGATAAGAAATACAGAAAATGTCTAATCAATTGCTGTCTCCACACCTAACCATGAGATTTCAGCCATTTCCTGTTAGATGCACATATGTAGACCTGGCTTAATTTTTTTTCATCCTTCTTCTAAAATGTATATTCACAAATCACCTGGCATATATTAGGTTCTGTGTGAACAGGCGAAGATAAATAATAGATGTTCTCTTCCCTGATGATTCAGATGAGGAGAGGAAATTAAATAGCCATCTAATCACATCAGCAAGCAGAATGGGGGGAGTGCTCCCACGAACAGAGCCCCCATGCTCTCAGGCCCTAGGCTGGAAGTCTGCACAGGTGAGATCTGTCCTGTCACTGGCCCTTTCTGATTCCCAGCTTCCATTCAGTAAATGGCCAGTTTAGATGAATCAAATAGCAAATATGTAGCATGCAAGCTGTATGGCATAGAAACTCATGTCAGTCATAGCGTATCTCACCCAATGTGCCTAAGCATGGCCTCAGAATCATTTCTAACACAGAGCTCCAGTCCACCACTAATCTACGAAACCTGCTAGCCATCCCTGAATTAGACATTTTCTAAGGTTCTCACCAGGCTTCTCTGTAGCACAAGTCAGAGAAACCAGGAGAAGATCCCAGAGAGATCTGCTATCTGAGCTCAGAAAGAGCTAAGACTAAAGGCTTCATAGAGAACTCAAGCCAGCCCAGGACATTTTTACAGAGTTCCATGGGAGTCCCAAGTTTCTTATAGTATAGTGGGTAAGAACACAGACCTGGAAGCCAGACCACCTGAGTTTGAACCCCAGTTCCATTTACCAACTGTCAAAAGCGTAGGCTTTGTTTCTGAGCCTGTTTCCTCAACTGCTCTTCTAAAGATTAAATAGGCTAGAATTCATAAAGCCTCTGGGACAGGGGCTTGTGTGTATAGCAACCATTATATAAATGAATTATCTAGTGCACATCACAGCACTTCTTCACCCCATGGTGTGGTGACCAAGGTGGAGATGAGACTGAGAACTGTAGGTTCTGCTTACCACTTTAAGTTAGGATTTCCCAGCCTTGACCAATGAGACCTGATTTGGGGGACTCCAGGCCTCATTCCACTACCCCAAGTGCCCTCTAGTC
>NW_022439689.1:0-8721 GCF_009761245.1 Sapajus apella
GCATCAGTGGCAGTGAGGGGAATGTGCAGCCTGGAGAAAAGGGCAGCAAGTCTGTAAAGAACCAGAGAAATATTAGGTCAAAGAAGAAGTAGGTGTATATTGGATTGACCCGAAAGTCAAAACTAGAGTTGTAGTGTGGAATTTATACAAAAGCAAATTTTCATTTAGACTAAGAAATACTGCAAACAATTAGAGCTGACCATCGCTGGAAAGGGTTGGCTGCCGAGAATGAGACCTCTATCACCGAAGGTGTTCTTCCAAAGACTGAATGGATCAGGCTGGGCAACACAGTGAAACCCTGTCTCTGTGGAAAAAAAAAAATCTAAAAATTAACCAATAGTGGTGGTGCACACCTGTGGTCCCAGCTACTCAGGAGGCTGAAGTAGGAGGATTGCTTCAGTCTGGGAATTTGAGGCTGCAGGGAGCAGTGATCACACCACTACACTCCAGCCTGGGCAACAGAGCAAGACCCTATCTCAAAATTAATTAATTAAGAATTTTTAAAGACTTTACTGGGCACAGTGGCTCACACCTGTAATCACAGGACTTTGGGAGGTTGAGGCCGGCAGATTGCTTGAGCCCAGGAGTTCCAGATCAGCCTGGGAAACATAATGAAATCCCTTCTCTACAAAAAATACAAAAATTTGCTGGGCATGGTGGTGCACACCTGTAGTCCCAGCTGCTGAGGAGGCTGAGGTGAAGGGATCATTGAGCCCAGGAGGCAGAGGTTGCAATTAGCTGAGATTGTGCTACTGCACTCCAGCCTGGGTGGCAGAGCAAAACTCTGTCTCAAAAAAGAAAAGGGCCAGGTGCGGTGGCTCATGCCTATAATCCCAGCATTTTGGGAGGCCGAGGCAGGTGGAACAAGAAGTCAGGAGTTCAAGACCAGCCTGGACAACATGGTGAAGCCCCGTCTCTACTAAAAATACAAAAATTAGCCAGACGTGGTGGCACAAACCTGTAGTCCCAGCTACTCAAGAGGCTGAAGCAGGAGAATTGATTGAACCCAGGAGGCAGAAGTTGCAGTAAGCCGAGATCACACCACTGCCCTCCAGCCTGGGCAACAGAGCAAGACTCCATCTCAAAAAAAAAAAAAAAAAAAATTAAGACTGAATGAGCATTGGGCAGGGAAGTAGGAAGTTCTGCATTCTGTGTAGGGCATAATAAGGCTGACTCTTCTCAAACTTGAACGTGCACAGGGATCTTGTGCAGACCACAATTCAACAGGTCTGGGTTTAAGGCCTGAGATTCTGCATTTCTAACAAACTCTCAAGGAATGTCGGCGCTCTTGGTCTACAGTTCATATGTTGAGAAGTTAAGGATGAGATGAACCAGACTCCCTCAGGACCCCAAAGAGCTATGACTCTCCCATCAATGTCTGAAAGCTCCAGGCCAACAGAGACCACGTCTGCCCTTTGTTGTATCCCCAGTACCAAGCACAGTGCCTGGCACATTGCAGGTGCTCAAAAAATGTTGTTGAGGACCATGGACTATGCAGCCATAAAAAGGAATGAGATCATATACTTTGCAGCAACATGGACGAAGCCGGAGGACACTATCCTAAACAAATTAATATAGGAACAGAAAACCAAATACCACATGTTCTCACTTATAAATGGGAGCTAAACATCCAAGTTCACATGGAAACAAAGAAGGGAACTGGGACCTAGTAAGGGCAGAAAGTGGAGAGAAGATTGAAAAACTACCTGCCAGGTACTATGCTTACTACTTGGGCGGTCAAATAATCTGTACACCATATCCCCATGACGTGAAATTTACCCATGTAACAAACCCACATACGTACTCATTGAACCTAAAATGAAAGGTGAAGGGAAAAAAAAGATGTTGAGGAACACTCCTCAGCAATAAAAAGAAACTAACAGAGTAATAGAAGCCATTCTCAAAGGGTCATCTGCCACATGATCGTATCTATAGGACATTCTTGAAAAGACAAAGCCATGACACAGAGTCTATGAGTGTTTGCCGGGGGTGAGGAGTGGGGGGCGGAATGTAATTATAGAAAGCATGATGGAGTTTTGGGGATGATACAGCTGTTTTGTATTCTGATAGTGGTGGTGGTTTCATAAATCTGTATGTGTCTTAAAATTCATAGATCTGCACACCAGGCTGGGCGTGGTGGCTTATGCCTGTAATCCCAACACTTTGGAAGGCTGAGACACAAGAGCTGTCCAGGAGTCTAGGACCAGCCTGGGCAACATAGAGAGACTCCCCCATCACCACAAAAGTAAAAATTAAAAAATTAGCCAGGTGTGATGGTGCGCACCTGTGGTCCCAGACACTCGGAAGGCTGACGTGGGAGGAACTTCTGAGCCAATTGTGTTGAGGCTGGAGTGAGTCGTGATCCCACCACTGCATTCCAGCCTGGGTGACACAGTGAGATCTTGTACTCAAAAAAAAAAAAAAAAAACCCCACAAAATCTGCACACCACAAAAGGTCACTCTTATTGTATGATCATTCAAAAAATGAAATAAATATATTTGAAACTAATAGTCATTATTGAAAACAGACATTTCAGAATCATATTAATTGAATACCTACTCTGCACCAAGCCAGAGCCAGGTACTGAGGATTCAAAGATGAAGGAGACAAAGCCCTCACCCTTAATCCTGCGGAGGCAGGAGGATCCCTGTAGCCCAGGAGTTCAAGACCAGCCTGGGCAACATAGTGAGATCCCCCCATCATTATTTCTAAAAAAAATAAAAATAATTCTAAAAAACAAAATCCAAGTTGAAACTATCTTCCTGTCACCAACACATGTCAGTTTCCCCAAAGCCAGATTTTCCCACTAGATTGGGTTATATGAGATCCTGCCCAAATGCAAAGAGAGAAAAAATATTAACATTTCAACCCTTCTGGTCTGAAGAGACTAAGTTTCTATCTAGGACATCAAATTGTTGTGTGCCCTTCAACATATCACCACTTTCCCTTTGAGTTACAATGTCTTGACTGTAAATAAATATGGAAATATGTCTAATTCTCCAATTTATTTTTTAATTTTTTTTTAGAGACAGAGTCTCACTCTATTGCCCAGGCTGGAGTGCAGTGAAATGATCTCAGCTCGGTGTAGCCTTAACCTCCTGGGCTCAAGCAATCCTGCTACCTCAGCCTCATGGCTAGGTATGACTACAGGCATGCATTACTACACCTAGCTAACTTTTGTTGTTGTTATAGAGACTGGGTCTTGCTATGTGGCTTGAACTGGCCTCAAACTCCTGGCCTCAAGTGATTCTCTGGCCCTGGCCTCCCAAATTTCTGGTAATCACAGCCATAAGCCATTGTTCCCAACTATCTCCAATTTCTTGAAATTACTGCTTACTGAGTTATTTTTAATGTACATTTCCAACCTTATAACATTTTGTTCTCAATATTATTGCATTTATTAAAGAGAAAGCATAGCTAATTAAGGATGAGAATGTATAAATATAAATCCCAAATTTGCAGAGTGACATTAAAGAGATTTATTAACCACTCTAAGCTTCAACCTCCTTGGTGTATTAGTCTGTTTTCACACTGCTAATAAAGACATACCTGAGACTGGGTAATTTACACAAGACAAAGGGTTTAATGGACTTATAGTTAAACGTGGCTAGGGAGGCCTCACAATCGTGGAGAGAGGCAAGGAGGAACAAGTCACGTCTTACATGGATGGCAGCAGGCAAAGAGAGAGCGCTTGTCCAGGGAAACTCCCGTTTTTAAAACCATCACTATCATGAGAATAGCATGGGAAAGACCCACCCCCATAATTCAATAATCACCCACCAGGTTCTTCCCACAACATGTGGGAATTGTGGGGGTTACAATTCAAGATGAGATTTGGGTGGGGACACAGCCCAGCCATATCACTTGGTTACAAAATAATAACATTTACTCCTAGGAGAATTATACAAGATGAGGCCTGTGATGTGCTTAAAATGTGTCTGGCACATAATAAACACTCAATAAATGTCAACCTTTATATTCATATGAAAATCAATATTTGCATCTGTTACCAGATTAGAATTCTCTCTCCTGCCATCACGTGGAGCTAAATGAAAATGATCGGGTGAGGGCTGGAGAAGGTGTGGTAAAACGTACACATCCCAAAGAGGGCATGTTCTAATTCTCCCAAATTTGTAAGAATATGTTACTTATATGGCAAAAGAGGCTATGCCCATTTGATTAAGTTATGGTTCCCAGGCCAGGTGCAGTGGCTCACACCTGTAATTCCAGCACTTTGGGAGGCCACGGTGGACAGATCACTTGAGGCCGGGAGTTTAAGACCAGCCTGGCCAACATGGTGAAACCCCATCTCTACTAAAAATAAAAAATTAGCAGGGCATGGTGGCACATGCCTGTAATCTTCGCTATTAGGGAGGCTGAGTTACAAGAATTGCTTGAACCCAGGACTCAGAGATTGTGGTGAGCCAAGATTGTGCCACTGCACTCTAGCCTGGGTGACAGAGCAAGACCCTGTCTCAAAAAAAAAAAAAAAATTATGGATCTCAAAATGGGAGATTATCCTGATTACCCAATTGGACCCAGTCTAAGCACATAAATGCTTATAAATGGAAGAAAGAGACAGAAAAGGTCAGAGAGCTGCTATAAAGGGAAGACTCCTTCAGCCACTGCTGTCTCAGAAGACGAAGAAGAGGACCAAGGTTTGTGGAAGTTTCTATAGGCTGACAACAGTCCTTGGCTGATGGGTGGGCAGAAAACTGGGGCTCTAGCCCTACAGCTGCAAAAGGCAGAATACTGCCCACAACTGAAATAAGCAGGAAAGAGAATCTCCCTTGTAACATCCAGAAAGAAATGCAACCCTTTGCACACCTTGATTCTAGCCCGGTGAGACAAATTTTGGACTTCTGACCTATAGATATATAAGATAATACATTTGTAAGGTTCTTTCATTCTGGTAAAAAAAAAAAAAAAAAAAAAAAAAGAAATACCATCTTAACTATTTTTAAAGGTACACTACAGTTGTGTTAACTCTAGGCACATTGTTCTGCAATGAACCTCTATAACTTTTTCATCTTGCAAAATTGAAGCTATAGCCACAACAATGGCCTGTTTTCCTCTCCTCCGTGCCTCCTGATAATTACTGTTTTACTTTCTGTTTATAGAGTTTGACAGCCAGGTATGGTGGTTCACATCTGTAATCTCAATGTTTTGGGAGGCCAAGGGAAAAGCCCTCTCATACCTGAAGGGGACTTTGGAAACTAGGAAGAACCAAGGCCCAGGAAGGTGCAGTAAGTATCACCATATATTTATTTGGAAAATATCAAGTATTCTTTGATAATACTTAATAGGTAAGATTTGTTGGAGGAAAGTCATTCCTCTTCTAGGGAAATCCATTTGATCTTTCCACTTTTAATGACTTTTAAAAGGATCTCCAAGAGGGTTTTTAATGTACTGCAAACAGAAATCATTCCATAAATTTATGGGATTGTTTATTAAAAACAATTTTTTAAAAAACGTAAACCCACCAATGCTCTCAATTTTGGGGAGCGGAATGAGAACACAGATCTAGTTATTGACTGTGGCCTAGCCTCTTCTGCCACCTGCTGGTTGGTTATGGGAACCTCATCACCACATGAGCTTGTTTGGGGTATTTTTCATTTCCTTTGCAAGTACATATGGAACAAATATGTGTTGGACACAGTCTTATGTCCACAAAGCCCAGGATCCAGTAGAGAAGACAGACATCCATTCACATATAATAAATGTAAATTTGCAAGCGTAATAAATTCATCTGTGACAAGTGATCCCCAACTTGTCTGCTCATCAGTTCCCCTATAATAATTTTGTTAGAATGATTTTTACCAAAACCCCACTCCCAGAGACTTGTGTCCACAGGCCTGCTGTGGGGCCCAGGGAATCTGTATTTTCTGTCAGCACCCAGCAAAATTGTTGATGCACAGATAAATGTAGATATAGTAGATTGGTTTGGGGGGATTAGGAGTACAGGGAATTTTGAATGTTGAATTAGACTTTAAATGCACTGATAGCAAAATTACAAATAAAGCAAAGGTATCAGAGCACCAAGAATCCGTGGGTGGAAATCACCAGGGTAGCAAGGCAGTTAGAACTGGAGAAAGTTGTTGAGGGAAGAGGGAGAGGGAAAAGTAAACAGGGAGAGATTGATTATTAGGCAGGGGATTGGGTTTTATGGAAGAGAAGGGAGCAAAAAGAAAAACAAGAGAGGCCAGGCATGATGGCTCATGCCTGTAATCCCAGCACTTTGAAAGGCTGAGGTGGGTGGATCTCTTGAGCTCAAGAATTCAAGACAAGCCTGGGCAATGTAGTGAGACCCCATTTCTAACAAAAGTACTAAAAAAAACTAGCTGGGAATGGTGGCATGTGCCAGTAGTCCCAGCTATTCAGGAAGCTGATATGGGAGGATCATTTGAGCCTAAAAGGCAGAGGTTGCAGTGAATCAAGATCACTCCACTGCACTCCAGACTGGGTGACAGAGTGAGACATTTTCTCAAAGAAAGAAAGGAAAGAAAGAAAGAAGAAAGAGAGAGAGAAGGAAGGAAGGAAGGAGAAAGAAAGAAAGAAAGAAGGAAGGAAGGAAAGGAAAAGGAAGGAAGGAGGGAAGGAAGGGAGAAAAAGAAAAAACAGACACTCAGCACCCCAGAGCATAAAGAGTAATGTGAAGTGAGCTCAAGGATATATATTTTGGAGATGCTCTACCATGCTATGTGCCAAAATCTGGAAAGTTGCCAAAAGACCACCAGACAGGAACTGGTAAGCTCCACCAAGGCAGGGACTCACCTGCCAACATCACCATTGTCTATAAGCATGTGGGTGCTTATAGAAAAGACACATTGAGCAGGGCATGGCGGCACACACCTGTAATCTCGGCTACTAAGAAGGCTGAGGTGGGAGGATCCCTTGAATCCAGGAGTTTCACATTACTGTGCGTTGTCATCTATGCCACTACACTCCAACCTGGGCAACAGAGCAAAACCCTGTCTCAAGAAGAAGTCTTGTGCTCCTTGGCCAATTTGTACTGCTGCCCTGCCTGTTGCAGGCACAAGCTGGAGAGCATGTCTCAGAGGAACCGCAGTACTTCAACTTGCTGACACAGTAATTGGTCCAGAGTGTGGTCATGTGACACTGAATGAACCAATTACAGTCTTTCCCTTGCCTTTTGGAAACACTAGACGTCTACTGAGCACCTACCTTGAGAGATTTACAAGGTTTCCTTCCAGCTTTGACATCCAAGAACCTATAAAAATAAATCCATTTTTAATTCCCCACTTGAGAACAATGATTTGTTAAGCACTAATTATATGCTAAGCAATATGCTCTATGCATTATCTTTCAACAACTTTACAAGATAGATAATGTTTCTGTTTCCATTTTTTAAATGAGGAAAGGTTTCCCAGAATTTAACAATTTGCTTAAGGTCAAACAGCCAGAAAATGCTTAAGTTTGAAGTTTCAATTTCTCTGACTCCAGAGTTTAGAGTATTAATTAATGGCAAAACCGACTCTCATTGACATAATTATGCTCTGAGCACATCACCAGTTCATTGCAATTTCTTTAAAAACACCATTTTTAATGACAATAACGTTTTTAATCTTATAGATGCTGTATAATTTAAATAACTCCCAATTGATGAATAATTAGGACATTCACAATATTTGCCATTATAATCGGCATTTTGTTCTTAATCTAAGTCAGCAAACTGCAGCTTGCGTGCCAGATCCACTTCGCTGCCTGTTTTGGTAAATAAAGTTTTGTGTGCACACAGCCAAGTACGTTTATTCCCATGGAAAGCCTATGGTTGCTTTCAAGGCAAATTGGAGTAGTTGCAACAGAAACCTTATGTCCCACAAGGCCTCAAATATTTACAATCTGAGTATTTACAGAAAAGTTTGCCAACCGCTGTTCTTTTTTTTTTTTTTTTTACTCTCCTAAGTATACGTTTTCTCTTTTCTTGACAAATTCAAGGAAGTTTTTTTTTTTTTTTTTCCCATTTATTTATTTTATTGCATTTTACATTTTGGGGTACATGTGAAGAACATGCAAAATTGTTGCATAGGAACACACGTGGCAGTGTGATTTGCTGCCTTCCTCCCCATCACCTACATCTGGCATTTCTCCCATGGGCAAAGGATATGAACAGACACTTCTCAAAAGAAGACATACGTGAGGCCAACAAACATATGAAAAAATGCTCATCATCACTGGTCATCAGAGAAATGCAAATCAAAACTACACTGAGATACCATCTCACGCCGGTTAGAATGGCGATCATTAAAAAATCTGGAGACAACAGATGCTGGAGAGGATGTGGAGAAATAGGAACACTTTTGCACTGTTGGTGGGAGTGTAAATTAGTGCAACCATTGTGGAAGACAGTGTGGCGATTCCTCAAGGACCTAGAAATAGAAATTCCATTTGACCCAGCAATCCCATTACTGGGTATATATCCAAAGGATTACAAATCGTTCTACTATAAGGACACGTGCACACGAATGTTCATTGCAGCACTGTTTACAATAGCAAAGACCTGGAACCAACCCAAATGCCCATCGACGATAGACTGGATAGGGAAAATGTGGCACATATACACCATGGAATATTATGCAGCCATCAGAAACGATGAGTTTGGGTCCTTTGTAGGGACATGGATGAACCTGGAAACCATCATTCTCAGCAAACTGACAGAAGAGCAGAAGATCAAACACCGCATGTTCTCACTCATAGGC
>NW_022439690.1:0-8707 GCF_009761245.1 Sapajus apella
GGCATTTGGGTTGGTTCCAGGTCTTTGCTATTGTAAACAGTGCTGCAATGAACATTCGTGTACACGTGTCCTTATAGTAGAATGATTTGTAATCCTTTGGATATATACCCAGTAATGGGATTGCTGGGTCAAATGGAATTTCTATTTCTAGGTCCTTGAGGAATCGCCACACTGTCTTCCACAATGGTTGCACTAATTTACACTCCCACCAACAGTGCAAAAGTGTTCCTATTTCTCCACATCCTCTCCAGCATCTGTTGTCTCCAGATTTTTTAATGATCGCCATTCTAACCGGCGTGAGATGGTATCTCAGTGTAGTTTTGATTTGCATTTCTCTGATGACCAGTGATGATGAGCATTTTTTCATATGTTTGTTGGCCTCACGACTTAAACATAAGACCTAACACCATAAAAACCCTAGAAGAAAATCTAGGCAAAACCATTCAGGACGTAGGTGTAGGCAAGGACTTCATGACCAAAACGCCAAACGCATTGACAACAAAAGCCAAAATAGACAAATGGGACCTAATCAAACTCCACAGCTTCTGCACAGCAAAAGAAACAATCATTAGAGTGAATCGGCAACCAACAGATTGGGAAAAAATTTTTGCAGTTTACCCATCTGACAAAGGGCTGATATCCGTAATTTACAAAGAACTAAAGCAGATTTACAAGAAAAAAACTAACAAGCCCATTCAAAAGTGGGCAAAGGATATGAACAGACACTTCTCCCTGAGCCTCTTCTAACGTGACCAACCACCACCACAACCTCTCCCAAAAGAAATGTGCAAGGCCTGGTTGGTTGCTCAAGTAAATCTGTTTGAACTCCCCCAAACACTTTTAAACCTAATTTTTCACCACTCCTTGTCTGTATAAATGCAGGAGAAAAATACACAACAATGCATTTCTTCTGAATGGAAGACTTCAAGAAATTGGAGCTCATGATTTGCAAAGGAGGGGAAACATAAAAAGTAAAGAAACCAGGCAAGGCATGGTGGTTCACACCTGTAATTCCAGAACTTTGGGAGGTGGAGGTGAGCAAATCCCTTGAGCTCAGGAGTTTGAGACCAGCCTGAGCAACATGGTGAAACCATGTCTCTACAAAAAAAAAAAAAAAAAAAAAAAAAAAAAGCTGAGCATGGCAGAGTGAAACCCTGTCAAATAGACCAAATAAGGAAAGAAAGAAAGAAACCAAAATACATCTATCAGAAGCTATCTTCATCATTCAGGAAAGCCAAGGTCATACTGCAAGTGGAGATTTCAATTTAGGTTCAGTCACCTTCTTCTGTAGTTTTTCACCCAATGCTTCCCAGACTGTGTTCCTGGAAAATTCTGATCCCTCATATTAAAAGAAAAACTTCACCTGAATTAAATGCAAAGACATTTAATTGAGCAATGCATGATTCACAAATCAGGCAGCCCTCAAAATCACAACAGATTCAGAGAGGCTCTAGGGATGCCTTGTGGTCAGAACAAATTTACAGGCAAAAAAGGAGAGTGATGTATAGAAATCAGAAGAGAGGTACAGAAACAACTGGATTAGTTACAGGTTGGTGTTTGCCTTATTTGAACACAGAATACTCAGCAGTCTATGAGCGATTGAAGTGTGGCTGCTGGGATAGGACAAAACTCAGCTATTGTTACAGGCGCATATTCCTAAGTTGAGTTTTCAACTTAGTCTACATATTAAGTTAGGTTATGGTTTGTCCACAAGGACTCAAATATAGAAGTAGGAGTGTTTCTCAGGCCATGTTTAGTTGGCTTTTACACTCACTAAACTCTTTGTGGGGCAAGGGTTCTGTGGTCAGATCAATTTAGTAGAAGCTGAAAACCCTGTCCTTTTCTTGGAGATTCACAACACACTATATAATCATGTAATAAGCTCTTTATGTCTGTGTGACAGGTTTTATTCTGGGCTCTGGAGAATGGTAATAAAGGAAAGCAAACCCAATTGCTGCCTTCATGGATCTTTTACCCCAATGGGGAGATGGACGTTAATCAAATAGCCAAACAAATAATGTATAATTACAAACCAAGGTATGTTCTACAAAAGAAAGGAACATGCTTATAGAAACCCTAGGTAAGGGGTCAGGGAAAGTGGCTTTGAGGAAAGGACACAAACTGATGTCTGGAGCTTGCAGGGTTAGCATTAACTAGGCCAATGGACAGATCTCGAGGCTTTAGGATGTCCAATAAAAATATACTGTGATCCACATATGTAATTACAGTTTCTCCAGCAACCACATTATAAAAAGTAAAAAGAAACAGGTAAAAATAATTTTAATAATATATTTTACCTAACTCAGTCTGTCCAAAATATTGATATTTCAATATGCATTCAACATAAAAATTATTGTGAGAATTTACATTCTTTTTTTGTCTTAAGTCTTTAAAATCTGGTGGGCATTTTATGCCTACAGCACAGCTCAATGTAAACTAGCCATGTGTCAAGTGCTCAGTAGCCACAAATGGCCTATGAATGTGGCACTCGATGACATGGATCTAGAGGAGCTGGCAGCAAGGCCAGTGTGGCAGGAAGGCAGAGGGATAAGGGTTTATTAGACAAGGGTGAGGTGAGGTGCCGCCATTCACCTGGGCCCGTCCATGGAAGGTGGTGTAGGCATGTTAGGATCTTGATCACAAAGCTGAGCCACTGATGGCATAAAACATTCAAAGTCCTGAGAAGTTCTGCAGCGAAAAGGCCCATTCTTGCTTGTTTATCTCAGTGTTCCCATTTTTATTCCATGTAACACCTATCATGAGTCCTAGGCCACACATTGGGAAATGCTGCTCTAGTTGACTACACTTAGAGGAAGTCTTGCTGCTAATATAAACTTAAGCAAGAGTGAAGCACGTTGGCTCATGCTTGTAGTCTTAGTTACTGGGGAGGCTGAGGCAGGAGGATGGCTTGAGGCCAGGAGTTCAAGACCAGCCTGGACAACATAGTGAGACTCTGTCTCTATAAAAAACAAAACAAAACAAAACAAAAAGCTCAGTGTGGCAGCATGCACCTATGGGTCCAGCTACTGGGGAAGCTGAGGCAGGAGGACTGCTTGAGCTCAGAAGTTCAAGGCTGCAGTGAGCTATGATCAAGTCACTGCATTTCAGCCTGGGAGACAGAATGAGACGCTGCCTCAAAAAACCCCAGAAAACCCCCTGAAAAACTCTTCAGCAGTTGGAGGTTTCAGGTCTCTTAACTTGCTGAGGGGATATCCAGGCTACATGTTACCCAGAACCAAGACTAGGTAAGCATAGAGAGGCTGCTCCCTTGCTGGAAGCCTGGCACTCCCTTTCTAAACTTTGCAGGCAGCAAATAACTCAGGAGGATCCAAGTGCTAGCCAAGAGCCAAAAAGTCAGGGTTTTTCATCCTTTAAGATTTCCCCAAGTCTTACCTTCATCCCATGGTTTGTTCTATCCATTTGCGTCATTTGGACTTTTCCTCCTCTCTGCACTTGGAATTCAGAGTGTGAGTAAGCTTTGTATTCATTTATATTTGTGTGGTTTTGTTGTTGTTGTTGTTGTTTGTTTGTTTGCATTTCCTACAGCATCTAGCACATGGCAGGAATGCGGTAGGTGTTGAGTAAGTGTTTGAAGGTGTCATGTTTGTATTCCTTTTTTGAGGCAATGGTATGTCTTTATTTCAGGTCTTCCGCTAAGTCTGGCCCTCTCAGTCCTTCATCATCTCTTCTGTATTTGAATGGGGAGAGGCCATGGGAAAAGCACTGATCTTGGAATCAGAGGCAGGGTGCCTTGGTTTACATTCATAATACCAGTGCTTTGAGAGGCTCAGTCAGGAGGATCACTTGAGCCCAAGAGTTTGAGACCAGTCTGGGCAACATAGCGAGACCCCGTCTCTACAGAAACATAAAAGAAAATAAATAGCTAGGCATGGTGGCCTGCACTTGTAGTCTAGCAACTTGGGAGGCTGAGGTGTGAAGATCACTTGAGCTCCAGAATTTGAGTCTACCATGACGTGATTGTGTCACTGCACTCCAGTCTGGGTGACAGAGTGAGATACTGTCTCCCCCCCAAAACATGGAATTAGTAACCCAAGTTTGTGTTCCATCTCTGCCTTCTTACCAACTGTGTGAACTTAAGCAAGTCAGTTACCTGGGCTGGGTCTTGGGATCATTATCTCTAAAGTGGGATGTTGTACTAAATTATCTCTAAGGTTTGTTTTAGTTTTAACACTGCAGATCGATGCTGTCCAATATGGTAGCAGCCAGCTTCATGTGCCTATTGAGCACTTGAATATGGCCAGTCTGAACTGGCAAGTGCTGTAAGTGTAAAATACACACTGGATTTCAAAACAAGAATGTAAAATATCTCAAAAATGTTTTATATTGGCAATTTTTTATATTGAAATGATAATATTTTGAATATGTTGGGTTAAATAAAATATATTATTAATAATTATTTCTTTTAAAAAATGTTTTAACTTATTTGGGTAGAGGTGAAGTGTTCTTAGGTTGTCCAGGCTGGTCTCAAACTCCTGGCCTCAAACCATCCTCCCTCACTGGCCTCCAAAAGTGCCAGGATTACAGGCATGAGACACCACACCCAGTCACTTAATTTTAATTTCATGTGTTTCTTTTTACCTTTATAATATGGTTACTAGAAAACATAAAATTATATATGTGCTGCTATGGACTGAATTGGGACCCTGTCAAAGCCCTGTGTTGAAGCCCTAAGTCCCTATGATGGTATTTGGAGATGGGGCCTGTGGGAGACCATTAGGTTTAAATGAGGTTATGAGGTGAGGCACCATGATGAGATTAGAGGTGTTATTGGAAGAGACATCAGCGTTGTCTCTCCCTCTCTCTCTCTCTCTCTGTCTCTCTCTTTCTCTCTCTCTGCCATGTGAGGACACAGTGAGAAGGCAGCCATCTAGCAGTCAGAAGGAGGGCCCTCACCAGAAATCAACTATGCTGATACCCTGATCTTGAACTTCTAGCCTCCAGAACTATGAGAAAATAAATTTCCGTTGTTTGAAGCCACAAAGTCTATGGCATTTTGTTCTGGCAGCCCAAGCTGACCAAGGCATGCAGTTCATATTATATCTTTCTGTGGGACAGCCTCGGTCCAGGTATCTGGGAACTCCTACGTAGCAGCCGGCCTTCTGACACTTGTAACTTTCTGCATTGTGCCTGTGAAAGCACAAGGGTGGTCTCCAGGCCAGTGTCTCCTCCCTAGTAGCTGCTCAATAAGCATCTGGCAATTAAGTCATTTTCTTAGCTGAAAGAATATAAACAGTCTCTGGATAATGAATGTCAAAGAGGATCTCATTAAGACAATATTGGGTAACACTTGGAATCTCTACAGAGCAGAAGAACCAGGCATGGAGAATATACTCAGGCAGACAGCAATGTCCTAAATCCCACTGCAGACCAGCGTGGAAGTGACTCCACTGCTGCCCCAAAGAACCAGAGCTGGATGCACATTGTCAGAGTGGAGTGGGTATGTGCTGCTAGCCTCATTAGCTTTCAGTTCAGAGTTCAAATGATTGAGTTTGAATTGGGGACTCTAGCTGCAAGGGTGGCTGGGCAGGTGAGCATTTCTTTTGAGCTTTTTTAAGTAGAAAGAAGTGGGCTTTTATCATAAGCAGATTTATTCCTTTAACATAGGAAGTCTTTAGATGCTGGGCTGCCAAGTAATAATGACTGGAACCCTTTCCGTGTATTGCCTGAAACCTTGAAATTTTGACTGCAACACAACACAAGTTTCCACCAAGACTCCTCAGCTGGATCTCCTTCACACAGGAGGCTCTTCAGATCTCCTTGCTCTTCTGGCAAATACGAAGAACAGTTGACGTCATATATTCAAATGCTACAATTATAATTCCATGATGTCCTTTGAAAGTTCTTGCATATTTTAATATGGAGACACAGGAGGGCTCTCTAACCAATTAGCAATAAAACCTAAATGGTTTCATAGACTTGGCTGTTAAAAAAGCGATGTTGATTTTGTTGAACCTGTAAAACACAGGTTTTCTTTTTTTCTAGGCAAGATAACCAACTTTGCACGACCACCTTGCAAAACTACCCTGCAAAATATCCTAGCTTCCATGGGGCTATCTCACCTATGCCAAAGCTTCTCAAGACACACCCTTCACATTATCCAGTTAATGTTCTAGGGACCATGGCTGTGAGCAACTCAGAACAGAGAAGGAGGTTTCTTTTTTGTTCTTTGTCCAGGCTGGAGTGCAGTGGTGTGATCATGGTACACCGAAGCCCTGAACTCCTGAACTTCTGAGCTCAAGGGCTCCTTCCACCGCAGCCTCCCAAGTATTAATAGTTTGCACTGCAGGTGTACCACCTTGCCTGGCTAATTCTTTTAACTTTTTTGGTGGAGAACAGTGTCTCTATATGTTGCCAGGGCTAGGGAAGAAAATTTTTGACTACAGCTTACCCCCTGGCTCACCCACTAAAGAGAGGAAGACCCAGTTGCCAAGGGCTCATTTTTTTTTTTTTTTTGAGACCGAGTTTCGCTCTTGTTGCCCAGGCTGGAGTGCAATGGCACGATCGGCTCACCACAACCTCCGCCTCCTGGGTTCAAGCAATTCTCCTGCCTCAGCCTCCTGAGTAGCTGGGATTACAGGCGCGGGCCACCATGCCCAGCTAATTTTTTGTATTTTTAGTAGAGACAGGGTTTCTCCATGTTGACCAGGATGGTCTCGATCTCTTGACCTTGGGATCCACCCGCCTCGGCCTCCCAAAGTGCTGGGATTACAGGCGTGAGCCACCGTGCCCGGCCAAGGGCCCATATTTAAAGGTCAATTGGCCAAATCAAACCTAGAGTAGAGGAGCGAGACCTGGTTGTCCTGAGACTTTCTTCAAATCTGCAGCCTGTCTCCATGACTCAGTTTTCCCATCTGTAAAATGGACATAACAGCAGCCCTATGTCTGTATAGTTTGCCAATGAAGAGACAGAGACAGACAGAGAGAGAGAAAAAGAGAGAGAGAGAGATAGAGAGAGAAAGAGAGAGAGAGAGAGAGAGAGAAAACACCACATCTGGGGCTAATATTTACCATCCCATACAGACCACTGAGTTCTATACTCAAAAACTAAAGCCAGCCTGCATCTCGTTGATGAATGATAGCACACGCCAGGGACAAATCTGCTCTTCTGGCAGGTGGAGTAACAAAGTAAGGAGTGGTCTCGGAACAGGCTCTGTTGGCCGGGGCTCTGTTTCCCCACACAGGTCTCTCCAGCTGGAGCCTCGACGCTAGGGAGGAAGGGGTGCGGGGCTGCTGCGGGGTGGGGGGCAGTTGCTTTCCCAGGCAGGGTAGGACCTGTTCCAGGAGACTACACGGCTACTCGTGGTCAAGGGTGTCTCCTTGAGGAGCCGGCTCCTTCGGGCTGGAGCGAGGCTGGTTGTGGGGGCTCAGCCTCTCAGCCTCTCAGCCTCTCGCACTCGTTGAGCGTCCGCAGTGGCTGTTGGCTCAACCGCCCCTCCAGTGTTCTGGGCTCAGTCCCAGCTCCCAGCTTCAGATGCAGACTCCGGAACAAGTTCTGCCTCACTGGCTGCTTTCTGCCCCAGGACTCGGATCAATAAAGGAGAGTCGGGGGGAAATGATGGAGAAAAGAAAGAAAGGAGGTGCTTGATTTCACTCACCAAGGACTTACTGCTGGCCGCGGGTCTTAGCCCCCAAATCTTGGCTCACTGATCCCTTTACGAAGGCTGCCTGGTGTTCCTCTAGCCCTCCACCCCACTGGAGGAGAGCGCCTGCCACGAGCTCCGCGCCATGCTAAGTGCTTTGCTATGTGAACTCTTAGTTTTCCCAACATCCCTAAGCCGGGGATACGTTGTCACCCACTTGTTGCGGAGGAGAGAACTGCCTCGGAGAAGCTGGCTGGCTTGCCTGGAGTTTTGCAGCTAGCGGCGGAGCAAGGACCCCAAACAGGGGTGATCCTCCAGTGCGGCCGCAGCCCCTTGGCTCCGCTGGGTTATCGTGCAGGCCGCGGGGTCTGCACCTTTTGCAGCCCTCGCTGGGCTGTAGGGGAGAGAGAAGGACCAAGGGATTACCAGGTGGCTCCCCTGACGGACTCCCGACCGGAGAGCGGGCAGACCACTTCCGGAGAGAGTGTGGCTTTGCTCCTTCTTCTCCAGGGATCGGGTCCCTAGCGGGCGCAGGGTTTCGGGGAAAAGTCCGTCCCGTCACTTCAAGTGGCAGGGGCGACAGGAGGATCTCGGGGGCCGGGGAGGGCAGTGGGAGAAAGCTAGTGTTGCTGGAGTCGCAGCTGTCTGCGGAGCGGCCAGGGAGGAAGCGAGGCGGAGCGCGCGGAGTCAGAGCTGTGAGTGCACAGAGCTTCATTCAAACTTTCTCCAGTTTGGATTCTGGCGTCAGCGAAGGTGTGACCAACCAGAGTCCAGAGATGGGAGTAAATTATGCAAATCACCATCCGGCGAAGGGTCAGATGACTCCATACTTTAAAAACTACCTCTATAGAAGCGTGACAGCAGCGAGCCCTTCTCTCTAAGCGGCTCCGTGGCGAGGGCAGATCTGGTTCTGTTGGAAGCTGTTCACTCGCTCCCTGCCACCGCCCTCGGCTTCGTGCCGCCAAGTTTTCACTTTCCACCTTCTCCGCGTCCAGCTCCCCAGGCCCTGGCCGAGAGAAGGCTGCGCTCTTCTGGCCTTACCAGCCGGGACTGCTGGAAACACCGAGGGGTGGTTTTTGTTTTGTAAAACTTTCGTTTCAGGGGAG
>NW_022439691.1:0-8703 GCF_009761245.1 Sapajus apella
CCACCATGCCCAGCTAATTTTTTGTATTTTTAGTAGAGACGGGGTTTCACCATGTTGACCAGGATGGTCTCGATCTCTTGACCTTGTGATCCACCCGCCTCGGCCTCCCAAAGTGCTGGGATTACAGGCTTGAGCCACCGCGCCCGGCCTTCATGCAGTATAGTTGACAGAGTGATTTCATAATCATTATTTTGTTTATCCTCACAGCAAGCTCCTTGAGGGCAGGGGTGGGTTCTGTATTGTTTACCACTGTATCTCAATCACCTAGCACAGAATCTGGCACATCGTGTGTGTGCTCCACAAATAACTGTTGAATGAATAAACAAAGAATGAACAGAAAATTGAGTTACACAGAGCAAGGGATATGGTCTCCCCTTTTAGAGATGAGGAAATTGAGGCTCTTATTGTTCAGGTGCTTTTGAATCATGGAATGTATGACTAGCACAAATCAGGCCTTTCTTTTTCCGTGACATACCAGCCCTCCTGTCCCCCACCTCAACACAGAGCCAGGCTATATCTTCAAGACATAGAGGGGTCTATCTTTTGGAAGCAGAATGAGGGCCTGTCACAACAAATTGCCAACTTTAGTTGTGTGCCTGGCCCTCTTTCTTGAGGGAAAGAAATCAAATGGAAAACTCTAGAATGAAGGTCAGGAAGGGGCACACTGTATTTCCCTTCCTACTGCCACTGCTTAAGGTGAGACCTTGATCACTTTGCCCTGGTCTATTTTGCCTGCCTCTTTACTGGCCTCCTGCCTCCAGACTTTCCCACTCCCACCCACTATCTCCTGAAAAGCAGAGACCTGTAATCCCAGCTATTGGGAAGGCTGAGGTGGGAGAATCCCTTGAGCCCAGGAGATCCAGACCAGCTTGGGCAACATGGAGAAATGCTCTCATTAAAAGAAAAAAAAAAGAAAAAGAAGAAAAGCAGAAACCTTACAGTGTAACTCTTCTGCTTAGCAACTTCCTATTGCCTACCCTTAGGTAATGCTCAGACATTTTAATTTGGCACACAGACTGATCCTTACCTGCTTCTTGGGCCATTTCCCCATCAGGCAACCCAGGCTTCAACCACATTTGGAGAAGCACTTTTCTTCAAATATGCTCCTATCTTCTCTGCTGCCTTTGCATATGCTGTTCCCTCTGCTTAGAACGCAGTGTTCCCCTTTCCCTGCTTAACCATGAGAACTACTCACTTTTTTTTTTTTTTTTTAAGGGTGGAGTTTTGCTGTTGTCCAGGCTGGAGTACAATGGTGCAATTTCAGCTGACTGCAACCTTCACCTCCTGGGGTCAAGCAATTCTCCTGCCTTAGCCTCCTAAGGACAGGTGAGTAGCTGGGATTACAGGCATGCACGACCACACCCAGATAATTTTTTCTTTTTTAAAAATTATTATTTTGAACAGAGTCTAGCTCTATCGCCCCAGGCTGGAGTGCAGTGACGTGATCTTGGTTGACTGCAACCTCCGCCTCCTGGGTTCAAGCTATTCTCCTGCCTCAGCCTCCAGAGTAGTTGGGATTACAGGCGCCTGCCACCATGCCCAGCTAATTGTTGTATTTTTAGTAGAGACAGGGTTTCACCATATTGGCCAGGGTGGTCTCGAACTCCTGACCTCATGATCTGCCCACCTTAGCCTCCCAAAGTGCTGCGATTACAAACATGAGCCACAGCACCCGGCCTAATTTTTGTATTTTTAGTAGAGACGGGGTTTTGCTATGTTGGTCAGGCTGGTCTCTAACTCCTGACCTCAGGTGATCCACCTGGCTTGGCCTCCCAAAGTGTTGAGATTACAGGTGTGTTGAGATTGAAAGTGAGTAGTTCTTGCAGTTGGGTGCGGTGGCTCACGCCTGTAATCTCAGGATGTCTTTCCAGATGGTCAGGGTATCTGTCCTCTCCACTACTACAGGAAAAAATGAACACTAATTTTCCTTAGCATTTCACACCCTAATTTGCTCACCGTGTGTCCATCTTTCCTTGTTGTCTATGGGACAGTAGCTTCCTTATCTTTGTAACCATCCCAGTGTTTAGCACAGTGCCTGCCTCAATAGAGGCATCAAAAACATTTGTTGAGGAGTATGTCTCACATACACCATTGTGAGGTCATCTGCATACCTTATGGCCAAGAAGGGCTCAGCAAACGTGGGCTGAATAAATGAGAACTGCTCACTGTCCATGTTTTCTCTTCCAGCCTGAACCCTCCATCCTATACCCATAGGAGGCAGTGACCCTACAAGCAGCTGTTTCTACTCTAGCACATGACCCTGATCATACACCTTTGCTAGCCTAGGACTACTGATCCTCCCAGATCCAGCCTCTGTTGCCCTTTCCTACTCCTTTTTTAAAATCCTTACTGCTCTAAGATCCACATTCTGCTTACCTTCCCCCAAACACACCAGAATGTTCCAAATGTATGTGCTACTGCATGTGCACTATTACATTTGCCTGCTTCTCTAACTGAAACACCCTTTTCCCCTCTTGTCCACCTAGGAAGTGGCTAATTCAGACTATCCCCTCCTCCAAGAAGCCCAGAGAACATTAACCATTCTCTCCCCTGTGCTCTGCTGTACCTTGTAACTGTTGGACTCATCCCAGTGTAGTGTTACTTGCTTGTTCCAGTGTCTTGGTATCCTCTCCGTCTACCATAGTACCCAGCAAGAGGGTCTCAGTGACTGTATGCTAAGAGAATCAAGACATCAATATTCTGCCAGGACAGTAGTGTCACCTTTCAGAGATGGAGATGGAGTGTTCCCCTTCACCGAGGCTGGAGTGCAGTGGCATGATCTTGGCTCACTGCAACTTCCGATTCCGGGGTTCAAGCAATTCTTCTGCCTCAGCCTCTTGAGTAGCTGGGACTACAGGCAGATGCCACCATGCCCAGCTAATTTTTATATTTAGTAGAGACAGCGTTTTACCATATTGGCCAGGCTGGCCTCAAACTCCTGACCTTGTGATCCGCCCGCCTCTGCCTCCCAAAGTGTTGGGATTACAGGTGTGAGCCACTGTGCCCAGCCTATTTTTATTTTCTTTGAGACAGAGTCTTGCTCTGTCACCCAGGCTGGATTGCAACCTCTGCCTCTCAGGTTCAAGCGATTCTTTTGCCTCAGCCTTCCAAGTAGCTAGGACTACAGACCACGCCCAGCTAATTTTTGTATTTTTAGTAGAGACGGGGTTTTGCCATCTTGGCCAGGCTAGTCTCCAACTCCTGGCCTCAAGTGATCCACCCACCTTGGCCTCCCAAAGTGCTGGGATTACAGGTGTGAGCCACCGTGCCCAGCCTTTCAGAGATTTTATGTTCAGCTCTACCACTTCCTAGCTGTGTTACTATGGGCAAAACACTGTACAACTCTCTGAGCTCCCGTTCTTCATTCATTGGAGCGACAGCACTTTCCTCCTAGGGTTGTCATAAAAGTTAGATTAAGGCAAGGCCTGAAATATACACAGAGCAGCATCTGGTACACAGTGAACATTCAATTCACAGCAGCTATCACTGCTACCATGGCTTCTGGTCCTTCCTCATCTCCTCTCCACTGAAGAAGGTAGTACCCACAGATGCTTCAGAAGCCACATGTGGGGCTTCCTAAACCAGAATCCCACATCTCTACAATATGCTTCACACACACGAAGGAAAGAACCACAGGACACAGGCTTGTTGGGAGTATAAAAATAGGACTTTTTCCTCATCACATCAATTATCAAAGAAACAGTACGTAACAAAAATACAAAGCTCTGGTGGATTTTTTTGTCTTTTTTTTTTTTTTGCCCCCCCTCCCACTTCTACCCAGCAGCCCCTTGCCAGGGAGCCCCTGGCTGAAGCCTGGACGCTGTCCCTGAGGCTACACCAGGGCTCAGGAGAAACGGTGGTCCAGGTCTCTCTGGGGGCTAGCAGAGTATGAGTAAGCCTTGCCCAATACCAGGCGGTCCCGGAGCAGCTTGAAGAAGGCATAGTAGTTGCTGAAGAGGATGAGGGCTAGTGAGATGGTCTGGTGCCATTTTTCAGAGGACATTAGGGAGTACAGCTGGTAGACAATGACAGCGCCTTCAAGCAGCAGGAGGATGTTGAGGATCCGCAGGGGTTTGCTGAAAAAGAACTGCCCGGGAGAGGGTGGGCATGGCTAAAGGGCATGCTCCAGAAACCTTCCTCCTGGGGGGGGCTTCTGGGTGAGCCAGTGAAGGAGACAGGCCCTTGGGTCCCCATGCAGACATGGGTGGGGAGGAAGACTTTCTGGGGTTGGATGTGGACTTTGCCACCTCATCTGCCTTTGCTTGTGGTATTCCTCCTGGTGGGACTGCTGCTTCCGATGTTAAGTCATCTAAGACCCTGTTCAACTTCAACCTCCTCTAGGAAGTCTTTCTTGACAAGTTCTGCATGGTCTCTCTAACTGTTTCTTTGAAAATTTTTTCTCTCTCATCCACTGATCCTCAATAAAATCAACACCTTGTTTTTTTTTTTTTTTTTTTTTTAGGTGGAGGTTCGCTCTTTTTACCCAGGCTGGGGCGCAATGGCACAATCTTTGCTCAACACAACATCTGTTTCCTGGGTTCGAGCGATTCTCCTGGCTCAGCCTCCCGAGTAGCTGTGATTACAGGCATGCGCCACCACACCCGGCTAATTTTGTATTTTTAGTAGAGATGGGGTTTCTCCATGTTGGTCAGGCTGGTCTCGAATTCCTGACCTCAGGTGATCTGCCCACCTTGGCCTCCCAAAGTGCTGGGATTACAGGCATGAGCCACTGCGCCTGGCCAAAATCAACAGCTTTTAATATCATCCTCCTGGGTATTGTTTGGCCTCAACAAATTAGAATTTTATGACATAAGCATGGAAAGTTATTACAGACTCCACAGCCTGAATTATCTACTATGAAGTCATAGGCAGCATCCCTAGCTAGGCTGGAAGCTGCCAGGGGACATGGCAACAGCTCAACTCTCAACAGCAAGACAGAGTGTAGGGACTAAAGAAAAAATTTCTATCAGTTCAAAAGAGTGCACAGTGTCTACAGATTCTGATTCCACAGGGGCCAAGGTACCTAAATCTCAAGAGCTGCTTAAAGGACAGGAGAAGTAGAAGGAAACAGGAGATGGAGAGACCAGGATGCCAGGCTCGGATCTGTACCTAACAGGTTGCAATACTTTGGGCAAGCTGCTTTCCTCTCAGCCTTGGGTTTCTCAACTATGAAATGAAGATATCAGCCTAGGTCACTGATTTCTCATACTGTGTTCCTTAGAGCCCCAGGTTTCCAGGGGGTTCTTTAAGAGTTACAGTAGGGGTGAGCGGGAAGTGAAGGGGGTTCTAACTCCTCCAAAGAGAGCAGTGCCAGGAGGTCCCATATATTGGATTTTGGCCTCTGATTGTATGTTTTTTTTTAAAAAGTGTGAGGGGGAAGATTTGATAGTGAAATAAAAAGAAAATAGAGACCACTAGTTTAGATGATTTTGAGCAGCCCTTTCCATAGCTGAGTCATGAGTCATTACCATTAGTTCTCAAGTTTCCCAGTAAGGCACTCCTTCACGAGCTAACTCTCTAAGCTGATTTCGGTATCTAAAAACAGAGATAGCCCTACTGTATCTTTCACATACAAGGTTCAGGGGAAGGCTGACTAGGAGGGTGGATGGGCGGTGCTTAACCACATGCCTGGCACACAGTAAGAAATGAAGACAGTATTGTCTTTCATTGCCAGGAGCCCCTTCTTTTATTGCATCAGCTTCTCTCCCTCTGTCCAATGTTCTGAAAGGTCTGCGACCAAATAAGCTGCAGTTATTTACTTATTTTTGAGATTGAGTCTTGCTCTGTTGCCCAGGCTGGAGTCTCAGCTCACTGCAAGTGGCGTAATCTCAGCTTACTGCAACCTCCATCTCCCCAGTTCAAGCGATTCTCCCTCCTCAGCCTGCCGAGTAGCTGGGACTACAGGCATGCACCACCGCGCCTGGCTAATTTTTGTATTTTTAGTGGAGACAGGGTTTCACCATGTTGACCAGGCTGGTCTTGTCTTGAACTCCTGACCTTAGGTGATATGCCTGCCTTGGCCTCCCAAAGTGCTGGGATTACAGGCGTGAGCCACCATGCCCGGCCTAGCTGCAGTTATTAAGTGACAATTTGTATGGCTGTCCTTGTGCTACCTGTGTGCACTGTTTTCCTTTGGATTGGGGAAATACCGAAAATAGCTTTCTCTTGCTATGACATCACATTCCTGCCCTGCAGATATTCCCACCCTCTCCCTCAGGGCCCAACCCTCCTTCCCGGGGAGGAGACTCACGTGGAACCGGAAGTGGGAGACATCAGAGGGGACAGCCACGTTGTAGTGGCCTACGGCTTTGTAGACATTCTTGCTGTGCTTCACCAGCACGCCCTGCGGCCACATGCATTCTTCAGTCCACCTGGAGGCACAGCCCAACAGTGCCCCTTATCCCCAGCTCACCCAAAAAAGGGGTACCAGAAGACTGGGCAGGAGGGAATCACCTGGGCTGTACTCCCATTTCTATCACTTAGACACACTGACTTTCCTTTGCTGGGTTTTAGTTGCCTCCTCTGTAAAATGCGGTAAGAATTATGAGGAATTCACTGCATTGGGAGTTAGAAAGTCTAAAGCTGACACTAATTACTAAGAGACTGTTGAGAAAACCCTTTTTCTTCTCTGGGTTCCTTTGCTTCATCTGGTCTCACTGCTTGGCTCCAACTGGTCCACCACACAGTTGCCTGAGTGGTCTTTGTAAAATACTAAGCTGAGCCTGACCACCCTCTGCTTAAAAGCCTTTGTGGTTTGTTGTTGTTTTTGAGAAGGAGTTTCATTCTCCTTGCTTAGGCTGGAATGCAGTGGTGCAATCTCAGCTCACTGCAACCTCCATCTCCCAGGTTCAAGCAATTCTCCTGCCTAAGCCTCCTGAGAGTATGTGGGATTACAGGCACCTGGACCACCCCCGCCTAATTGTTGTATTTTTAGTAGAGATGGGGTTTCACCATGTTGGATGGGCTGGTCTTGAACTCCAGACCTCAGGTGATCTGCCTGCCTCGGTCACCCAAAGTGCTGGGATTACAGGTGTGAGCCACGACATCTGGCCCTGCTTAAAACCCTTTGGAGGCTTCCCAGTGCCCTTGGGGTCAAGGCCCCAAGGATTCACCATGGCCTCTGAGGTCTTCTGTGGCTTCCCACAACTCTAATCACACAGCTCATGCTGTTTCCAGTTCCTCCAGTGGTGGCTCATGCCTGTAATCCCAGCACTTTGGGAGACTGAGGTGGGCAGATCATGAGGTCAGGAGATCGAGACCATCCTAGTTAACATGGTGAAACCCTGTCTCCACTAAAAATACAAAAAATTAAGGGCCGGGCGCGGTGGCTCAAGCCTGTAATCCCAGCACTTTGGGAGGCCGAGGCGGGTGGATCACAAGGTCAAGAGATCGAGACCATCCTGGTCAACATGGTGAAACCCCGTCTCTACTAAAAATACAAAAAATTAGCTGGGCATGGTGGTGTGTGTCTGTAATCCCAGCTACTCAGGAGGCTGAGGCAGGAGAATTGCCTGAACCCAGGAGGTGGAGGTTGCGGTGAGCCGAGATCACGCCATTGCACTCCAACCTGGGTAACATGAGTGAAACTCTGTCTCAAAAAAAAAAAAAAAAAAAAAAACAATACAAAAAATTAGCCAGGCGTGGTGGTACGTTCCTGTAGTCCCAGCTACTCGGGAGGCTGAGGCAGGAGAATCACTTCAACCCGGAAGATGGAGGTTATAGTGAACCAAGATCATGCCACTGCACTCCAGCCTGGGCAACAGAGCGAGACTCTGTCTAAAAAAATACAACACTTAAAGCTCCTCCACAAAGCCTTTCTCAAACTCCCTAGAGTTTGGCATCCTTTTTTTTTTTTTTTTTGAGACAGAGTCTCACTCTGTCGCCCAGGCTGGAATGCAGTGGCACTCAGCTCACTGCACCTCCTGGGTTCAAGTGATTCTCCTAGTTCAGTCTTCTGAGTGGCTAGGCCTACAGGCACTTGCCACCACGCCTGGCTAATATTTTTTGTAGTTTTAGTAAAGATGGGGTTTCGACATGTTGCCTAGGTTGGTCTTGAACTCCTGACCTCAGTTGATCCACCTGCCTCGGCCTCCCGAAGTGCTAGGATTACAGACGTGAGCCACTGAGCCCAGACTGTTTGGTATCCTTTAACTGTTTCCTGAATCTCCTGCTACTGGTCCACATTCCCCAATGCTGGTCATTTATTTATTTCCCTTACTAGGCTGACAGCCTTTGAGCGTGAGGGTCTAATCCATCCCTGTGTCCTCAGATGCTGCAAGGCCTGGCATGGAGAGGCCCCAGTGAGCATGTGAATGACATGGTGGGACCAGCGAGCTTTCTTCCAATATCACGTGAGATCTCCCAGGAATCCCAAGGTCACAGACCAGAGGACTGAAAGTCACAGCCTATAAGCAGCCCCCTTCTCAACCCCATGCTCTTGCCTTGTTGACTCACTTATTTAAAAAAAAATGGTTGACTGGGCACAGTGGCTCACGTCTGTAATCACAGCACTTTGGGAGGCTGAGGTGGGCAGATCACCTGAGGTCAGGAGCTCGAGACGAACCTGGCCAATATAGCAAAACCCTGACTCTACTAAAAATACAAAAAAAAAAAAAAAAAAAAAAAATTAGCTGGGTGTGGTGGCAGACGCCTGTAATCCCAATTACTTGGTAGGCTGAGGCAGGAGAATGGTTTGAACCCAGG
>NW_022439692.1:0-4328 GCF_009761245.1 Sapajus apella
CTGGTCATCAGACCATCAGTGTCCTCCTCCACCCTGGAAGTTGACCAGGGCTTAATGTCAGACTCACCAGTTTATATTTTCTGTTATCAACAGTTCCTCCTTTCAACATTTCTTTTTTTTCTCTTTTCTTTTTTCTTTTTTTTCTTTGGAGATGGAGTCTCCTTCTGTTGCCCAGGCTGGAGCACAATGGGACTATCTCGGCTTCCTGCCTTAGCCTCCCAAGTAACTGGGATTATATAGCTGGGATTACAGGCATGCACCACCATACCAGGCTAATTTTTATATTTTTAGTAGAGACAGGGCTTCACCATGTTGGCCAGGCTGGTCTCTAACTCCTGACCTCAAGTGATCTGCCCACCTTGGCCTCCCAAAGTGCTGGGATTACACGTGTGAGCCAATGCGCCCGGCCCCTTTTCAGCATTTCAAACATTTAACTGCCTTTAGCGTCGGGCTCCAGCTCCTATTTTCTGAGTTTCCTCCAAGATGATGGCAGTGATTCCTGGCTCTGTGGCTGCATGAGGATGCTCTTGGCAGCAGCTTGGCCCCTGGAAGCTGAGCATCCTCTGTGGCTTTCCTGGAGTGGAGGCTGAAGGGAGGGGAAGAAGGTGATTCTGGTTGAACATTGTTTATTTTGATTGCAGATATTTATTAAAATTCAAAGGCATTGTTTAATCTTCTGTGCCATGAGAATCCTTCAAGCTGCCTACAGCAGAGACCACTGGGAAGATGCGTCTGGGGAATTCCTGAGCCCAGGAGTTCAAGGCTGCAGTGAGCTGTGACTGGGGCCACTGCATACCAGCCTGGGTGAGAGGGAGACCCTGTCTCACAAAAAGAGAGACTCTTTTAGCCACATTTCCATATTTCAATTTTTTTTTAAAACACAGTCTCACTCTGTCATCCAGGCTGGAATGCAGTAGCATGATCTCAACTCACTGCAACCTCTGCCTTCTGGGTACAAGGGATTCTCCTGCCTCAGCCTCCCGAGTAGCTGGGACTAGAGGATAATATTTGCATTTTTAGTAGAGACAGTGTTTCACCACTTTGGCCATGGCTGGTCTTGGACTCCTGGCCTCAAGCAGTTCACCCGCCTCACCTCCCAAAGTGCTGGAATTGCAGGCATGAGCCACCATGCCCAGACTTCAGATTTCAATTTATTTATTTATTTATTTTTAATTAATTTTTTGCAGGGACAGAAACTCACTCTTGTTATCTAGGCTGGAGTGCAGTGGCACGATCTTGGCTCACTGCAACCTCCATCTCCTGGGTTCAAATGATTCTTCTGCCTCAGCCTCCCTAGTAGCTGAGATTACAGATGCCCACCACCATGCCCCACTATGTTTTGTATTTTTAGTCAAGAAGGAGTTTCACCATGTTGGCCAGGTTGATCTCAAAATCCTCACCTGCAGTGATCCACCTGCCTCAGCCTCCCAAAGTGCTAGGATTGTAGGCATGAGCCATCACGCCTGGCCAGATTTCAATTTAAATTGTACTTGTGGATACAGACTATCAGATCTTTAATTGTCATCAAGAATTTTTTTTAAATTAAACTTTTTACTTTGAGATAATTGTGGATTCACATGCAGTTGTAGGAAATAACAGAGTGATCTTGTGTATCCTTTACCCAGTTTCTTGCAAGGGTGAATAACATCTTGCAAACCTATCATAAGATGTCACAACCAGATTATCATCGATACAGTCAAGATCCAGAACGTGTCCATCACCACGAGGATCGCTCCAGTCACCCTTTTATGGCCAGTCCCACTTTTCTCCAATCCTTGCTCCCCTCAGCATCTGGCAACCTACCGATCTGTTCTCCATTTCTGTAATTGTGTCATTCCAAGAATGTTATATAGACCAGGTGCAGTGGCTCATGCCTATAATCCCAGTACTTCAAGAGGCTGAGGCGAGTGGATCATCTGGGGTCAGAAGTTTGAGATCAGCCAGAGCAACATGATGAAACCCCGTTTCTACAAAAATTAGCCAGGCATGGTGGTGGGCACCTGTAATCCCAGCTACTCAGGAGGCTGAGGCAGGAGAATTGCTTGAACCTGGGAGGCAGAGGTTACAGTGAGCCAAGATCATGCCACTGCACTCCAGGCTGCGTGACAGAGCAAGACTCTGTCTCAAAATAAATAAAATAAAATGAAGGTTATGTAAATGGAAACATACAGCATTGTAACCTTTTGGGGTTGGCTTTTCTTACACAACACAGTTCTCTGGAGGGTCATCTGGCTGTTGCATGTATCAACAGTTCATTCATTTTTATTGCTGAGTAGTTTTCCATCACATGAATGTTCCACAGTTTGTTTAATTTGTTGAAGGACATCTGGGTTGCTTCCAGTTTTTCGGCGATGATGACTAAGGCTGTTGTAAACGTTCCCGTATAGGTTTTTGTGTGAACATGTTTTAATTTCCCTGGGATAAATGCCCAGGAGTACAATTGCTGGGTTGTATGCATGATTCTTTCAAGTTCAGTTTTTAAGGAAATTGCCAAACTGTTTTCCAAAGTGGCTGTACCATTTTACACTCCCAACAGCAATGTATTAAGTGATCCAGTTTGCCAACATTTGGTGGTGTCTGTTTTTTATTTCAGCCATTCTGATAGGTGTATAATGATATTTCATTGTGGTTTTAATTTGCATTTCACTACTGGTTAATGATGTTGAACATATTTTCATGTACTCATCTGGCATCTGTGTCTCTTCATGTCTTTTGCCCATTTTCTAATTGGATTTTTTTTTTAACTGTTGAGGCTTTTTTTTTTTTTTTTTAGTAGGAGTTTCCTTTTTCTTGCCCAGGCTGGAGTGCAATGGCTCGGTCTTGGCTCACTGCAACCTCTGCCTCTGGGGTTCAAGCAGTTCTCCTGCTTCAGCCTCCCAAGTAGCTAGGATTACAGGCGTGCATCACCACACCAAGTTAATTTTTGAATTTTTAGTAGAGATGGGGTTTCTCCATGTTGATCAGGCTGTTCTCAAACTCTCAAGCTCATGTGATCTGCCCACCTTGGCCCCCCAAAGTGCTGGGATTACTGGTGTGAGCCACTGCACCTGGCCTACTGTTGAGGTTTGAGAGTTTTTTGCATGTTCTAGGTTCTCTGTCAGGCAGTGGTTCGCAGATATTTTCTCCCAGTCTGTAGTTTGTTTTTCATTCTCTTAGCAGAGACTTTCACAGAGAGAAAGTTCTAAATTTTGATGAAGTCCATTTTATCAGTCTTTTCTTTTATGAATCATAATTTTGATGTCAAGTGTGATAATCATGTATGCCTAGCCCTAGATTTCAAATATTTTCTCCTAAAAGTTTTATATTTTTACATTTTACATTTAAGATCATGATCCATTTTGAGTTTGTTTTGTGCAATGTGTGAGACTTAGTTTGAGGTTCCTTTTTTTTTGCCTATGGATGTCCAATTGCCCCAACACTCTTGGTTAAAAAGTCTGTCTTTATTCCATTGAATTGATTTATACTATTGTAAAAACAAAAGTCAGCCAGTCATAGTTTTGTGGTGTCTTTTCTGAGTCCTCTATTCTGTTCCCCTGATCTATGTGTCTCTCCCTCTGGCAATACCACAGTCATTATTATTGTAAATATATTACTTAATCAGTCTTATATATATATCATATATAGCAAATCAGGAAGGCTGATTCCTCCCACTTCGTTCTTCTTTTTAAAATTTGTTCTAATGATTCTAGTTCCTTTGTTTTGCCATATAAATCTTGAAATATGCTTCTCTATATCTACAAAAATACTTGCTGGAATTTTTATAGGAAGCACATTAAATCTGTATGTTAATTTGGGAGGAATTAACATCTTTATTGAGTTTTGGAAAATGTATTAATGTGGTATGTTTCTCCGTTTATTTATCTTTTATTTCTTTCATCAGTACCATGTAGTTCTCAGCATGCAAAACTCATCTACATTTTTTATAAGATTTCTATCTAAGCAGTTCATTTTTGAGCCATTGTGAATGGTATTTTTAATTTTGGTGACCATGTGTTCACTGCTAGTAGTATATACAAATACAGTTGATTTTTGTACGTGTATCTTGTATTCTTCTACCTTGCTGAACTTACTTATTAGATCTAGGAACTTTTTGTAGATTTCTTGGGATTTTCTATGTAGACAATCATATCATCTATAAATAAGGACAGTTTTATTTCTGCCTTTTTGATCTGTATGTTGCTCATTTCTTTTTCTTGCCTTATTGCACAGACTAGAACGTCCAGCAGTATGTTGAATAAGAGTGTGAGAAGCATTGAGTCTTTCATCATTGAGTTTAATGTTAGCTATAGGTTTCTTATACTCTTCATCAAGTTAGTGAGGGAGGTTCC
>NW_022439692.1:4338-8701 GCF_009761245.1 Sapajus apella
TGTCTGGCCACCTGGAGACTTCTTTTGGGAGCGTTTTAAAATTGCAAAGTTGCAGGCTTGGTGGCATATGCCTATAGTCCCAGCCACTTGGGGAGCTGAAGTGAGAGGATGGCTTGAGGCCAAGAGTTCAAGACTGCACTGTGCTGTGATGACACTTGTGAATAGCCACTATATGCCAGCCTGGGCAACATAAAGAGGACCCTGTCTTTAAAAAATAATATAATATAAAGTAAATATTACAAACTCAATTTCCTTAATTGCATAGAGCTATTTAAATTATCTGTTATATTGGGTGAACTGTAATTGTTCATATCTTTCTAAAAAAATGGTATATTTCATCTAAGTTGTCAAATTTATGTATGTAGAGTTGTTCATAATATTATCTTTCTTTTTTTTTTTTTTTTTTGCAATCTTGCTCTGTCACCCAGACTGGAGTTCAGTGATGTGATCTCTCAGTTCACTACAACTTCTGCCTCCTGGGTTCAAGTGATTCTCCTACCTCAGCTTCCCAAGTAGCTGGGATTACAGGCTCATGTCACCACGCCTGGCTAATTTTTGTAATTTTAGCAGATGAGGTTTCACCATGTTGGTCAGGCTGGTCTCGAACTCTTGGCTTTGTGATCTGCCAACTTCAGACTCCCAAAGTGCTGGGATTACAGGTATGAGCCACTGTGCCCAGCCATTCATAGCATTTTTGTTATCCTTTTGTTAAGGGTCTATAGGAATATTCCCTGTTTCATTCCTAATATTGTTAATCTGTGTCTTCATTCTCTTTTTGTCCGTGTTACTAAAGACTTGTCAATCTTATTGACAAAGAACAAACCCTTTAGTTTGTTCTTTGAAAAGATTAATGTTTTCAGTTAATTTCTCTATTATTTTCACCTATTTTCTCTATTACTTTTCTGCTTTCAATTTCTGTTCTTATCTCAGTTCCTTGCTTTGCTTGTTTTATTTTGTTCTTCTAGGATTTTAAGGTGGAATCCTGTTCCTCTTTTATAATATATGCATTTAGTGCTATATTTTCCTCTCAGCTCTGCTTTAGTTGTGTTCTAAAAATTTTGCTATGTTGTATTTTCAGTTTCATTCAGTCCCATGTATTTTTGGATTTCCTTTGAAAATCCCTCTTTGATCTGTGGATTATTTAGAAATGTTTTGTTTAAATTCCAGGTGTTAGGAGATTTTTCTGTTACATTTTCACTGTCAATGCCTTAATTCCATTGTGTCTAAAGAAAACAGTCTGTGTGATGTTAATTATTTGAAATTTACTGAGTTTCATTTTATATTCCAAGTCTATCTTGACATATATTTCAAAGACACTTGAAAACAATGCATATTCTGCTATTGTTGGGTGGAGGGTTCCATAAATGTTGATCAGCTCCTGTTGGTTGATGAGCTGTTCTGTATTCTTGCTGATTTTGTATCTCATTGTTCAACAATAAAGGGAAGATCAAGACATTCCTGGATAAAGAAAAACTAAGAGAATTTGTCACAAGCAAACTGCCTCTAAAGAATCTAAAGGAAGTTCTCTAAACAGAAAGTAAACGACAAAAGAAGGAATCTTGGAACTTGGAAGAAAGAACACGGCATAAAAAGTTTAAGTAAATACATGAGATTTTCTTCTCATATTTGCTGGTTTAAGCAAAAATTATAAGACTGGCTGGGCATGGTGGCTCATGCCTGTATCCCAGCACTTTGGGAGGCTGAGGCAACCAGATCACCTGAGGTCAGGAGTTGAAGACCAGCCTGACCAACATGGTGAAACCCCGTCTCTACTAAAAATACAAAAATTAGTTGGGCGTGGTGGCAGGTGCCTGTAATCCCAGCTACTCAGGTGGCTGAGGCAGAAGAATCATTTGAACGCAGAGGCAAAGTTTGCAGTGAGCCAAGACCGCATCACTGCACTCCAGCCTGGGTGATAGAGCAAGGCTTTACCTCAAAAAAAAATTATAACGCTGTCTGGCATGGCTCTCAAATGTATGCAGAGGAAATGTTGAAGACAATTATGTTATAAACAGGAGAGAGTAAAATGACTTAAAGGGAGGTAAGATTTGTACACTTTTCCTTCCTTCCTTCCCTACCTCCCTCCCTCCCTCCCTTTCTCCCTCCCTCCCTCCCTCCCTTTCCTTCCTTCTTTCCTTCCTTCCTTCTCTCTTACCCCCTTCCTTTTCTTTCTTTTTTTGACAAAGTCTCGACCTGTCACCCAGGCTGGAGTGCGGTGGTGTGATCTCAGCTCATGGCAACTTTGAATCCGGGCAAATCCCAGATTCAAGTGATTCTCCTGCATCAGCCTCTGGAGTAGCTGGGATTCCAGGAACCTGCCACCACACCCAGCTAATTTTTCTTATTTCTTAGTTAGGTTTTCCCTGTGTTAGCCAGGACAGTCTCGATATCCTGACCTTGTGATCTTCCTGCCTTGGCCTCCCAAAGCGCTGAGATGACAGGCATGAGCCACCATGCCTGGCCCAAGATTTGTACACCTTTCTTTAATTGAGGCTGATGAAGTCTTCTACTATAATTGAGGAATTGCCTGTTTCTCCTTTTAGTTCCACCAGTTGTTGCTTCACGTATTTTTCAGCCCTACTGTTTGGTGCATATATGAGTATTACTGTCTTCTTGGTGGTTTGATTTTATATCTTTATATCATGCTTCTCTCTGCCACTGATAATTGTCTTTGCTTTGAAGTCTACCTTATCTGATATTAATATAGTAACTTCTGCTTTCTTTTGATTAATATTTGCATGATAATATATATTTTTTTGAGGCAGGGTCTTGCTCTGTCACCCACGTAGGAGTGTACTGGCATGATCCCAGCTCACTGCCATCTCAACCTCCTGGGCTCAAGAGATCCCCCATCTCGTTTTTAAATCTTTTGTAGAGATGAGGTCTCACTATGTTGCCCAGGCTTGTCTCAAACTCCTGGGCTCAAGTAATGATATTCCCCTCCACACCCTCCCCATTTTTTTTAATTGGGTCTCACTGTTGCCCAGGCTAGAGTGCAGTGGTGTGATCTCAGCTCACTACAACCTCTGTCTCCTGGGCTCAGGTGATCCTCCCACCTCAGCCTCCCAAGTAGCTGGCTGGGACCACAGGCTGGCGCCACCACACCTGGCTGGTTCTTTTGTATTTTTGTAAAGAGTGGGTTTGGCTATGTTGCCCACAATATACTGGTTTCCACCTCCTGGGCTAACGGCCTGCCCAACTCAGCCTCCCAAAGTGCTGGGATTACAGATGTGAGCTCCCGTGTCTGGTGACCCTTTCACTTTCAACCTGCCTGTATTGTTATACTTAAAGTGAATTTCAGCTGGGCATAGTGGCTCACAGCTGTAATCCCAGCCCTTTGGGAGGCCAAGGCAGGCAGATCACTTGAGGTCAGGAGTTCAAGATCAGCCTAGCCAACATAGTGAAATGCCACCTCTACTAAAAAAACAAAAATTAGCCAGACATGGTGGCAGGTGCCCATAATCTCAGCTACTCAAGAGGCTGAGGCAGAAGAATAGCTTGAACTCAGGAAGCAGAGGTTTCAGTGAGTCTAGATCACACCACTGCACTCCAGCTTGGGGGATAGAGTGAGACTCTGTCTCTGAAAAACAAAACAAAACAAAAAATAAAGGAAATTTCTTACAGGCAGCATCTAATTGGGTCATGTTTTAAAATCTGCTCTGTTAATTTCTGTCTTTAATTAGCATATTAAGACCATTAGCATTTAATATAATTATGGATATGTTAGGCTGAATTCTTTTTTGTTGGTTTGTTCTCTCTTTTTCTCTTCTCTGTTTCCATTGTCCTGCCTTCCTGTGGAGTATTTTGACATTCTTTAGACCTTTCTTTTAGTTTATCAATGGTGTTTTCATTTGTTTGTTGTTTTTGAAATGGAGTTTCACTCTTGCTGCCCAGCCTGGAGTGCAATGACATGATCTTGGCTCACCACAGCCTCTGCCTCCTGGGTTCAAGCAATTCTCCTGTCTCGGCCTCCCAAGTAGCTTGGATATTTTGCATTTTTAGTAGAGATGGCGTTTCTCCATGTTAGTCAGGCTGGTCTTGAACTCCCGACCTCAGGTGATCTGCCTGCCTTGGCCTCCCAAAGTGCTGGGATTACAGGCGTGAGCCACTGTGCCCAGCCTATCAATGGCGTTTTTAAGTGTATATTTTTATGTAGCTTTTTAGTAGTTTCTGTAGGTATTCCATGATATATACATAACTTATCATAATATACTGTCGGTGTCATTTTACCAGTTTTAGCGAGGTGTATAAACCTTACCTCCCCTTAAATCCTTTTATTTCTTTCATTTATAATATAATTGTCTTTTTTTTGTTTTTTATTTTTTTAATTGCATTTTGGGTTTGGGGGTACATGTGAAGAACA
>NW_022439693.1:0-3743 GCF_009761245.1 Sapajus apella
AGTGAATGTTTACTGTCTGGCTGAGATTCCTGCAAAAGCCCAACTCTGCTACAATGTTGTCAGGTGGATGTGTATGTTGACTTTAAAGTTCCTGTAGAGTTCACAAACTCTATTCGCATGTGCTACAGATAATTTTAAGAATTCAGAGCTGGACAAGGTGGCTCACGCCCGAATTCTAGCACTTTGGAAGACCCAAGCAGGAAGATCGTTTGAGTCCAGGAGTTCAAGACCAGCCTGGGCAATATCGGGAGACACCCATCTCCACAAAAAAAATTTGTTAAGAAATTAGCCAGGTGTGGTTACAGTACCTGCAGTCACAGTTACTCAGGAAACTAAGGTGTGAGGACCACTTGAACCTGGAAGGTCCAGGTTACAGTGAGTGGTGATTGTGCCACTGCATTCCAGTCTGGGCAACAGAGGGAGACCCTATCTCAAAAACTAAATAAACCATTGTATCTATATGTTGCTACCAAATTCTAATATTTGAATTCAGGGCTCTTTTCCTCAAATCCTGTATTTACACCATCTAAAAAGAATTTATTTGATGGAATCAAACCACTGTTGAGTCCCCTGTGGTTCTAGGATACAGCACCTTTTTTTTTTTTTTTTGGAGACGGAGTTTCGCTCTTGTTACCCAGGCTGGAGTGCAATGGCGCGATCTCGGCTCACCGAAACCTCCGCCTCCTGGGTTCAGGCAATTCTCCTGCCTCAGCCTCCTGAGTAGCTGGGACTACAGGCATGCGCCACCATGCCCAGCTCATTTTTTTTTTTTTTTTGTAGTTTTAGTAGAGACGGGGTTTCACCATGTTGACCAGGATGGTCTCAATCTCTTCACCTCGTCATCCACCCGCCTCAGCCTCCCAAAGTGCTGGGATTACAGGCTTGAGCCACCGCGCCCGGCCTGCATCTTTGCATACAGCACAGGACCCTGAAAAAGTCATTCTTTAGTGAATGTTTACTGTCTGGCTGAGATTCCTGCAAAAGCCCAACTCTGCTACAATGTTGTCAAGTGGATGTGTATGTTGACTTTAAAGTTCGTGTAGAGTTCACAAACTCTATTCACATGTGCTACAGATAATTTTAAGAATTCAGAGCTGGACAGGGTGGCTCACGCCCGAATTCTAGCACTTTGGAAGACCCAAGCAGGAAGATCGTTTGAGTCCAGGAGTTCAAGACCAGGCTGGGCAATATCGGGAGACACCCATCTCCACAAAAAAAATTTGTTAAGAAATTAGCCAGGTGTGGTTACAGTACCTGCAGTCACAGCTACTCAGGAAGCTAAGGTGGGAGGACCACTTGAACCTGGAAGATCCAGGTTACAGTGAGTGGTGATTGTGCCACTGCATTCCAGTCTGGGCAACAGAGGGAGACCCTATCTCAAAAACTAAATAAACCATTGTATCCATATGTTGCTACCAAATTCTAATATTTCAACTCAGGACTCTTTTCCTCAAATCCTGTATTTACAGCATCCAAAAAGAATTTATTTGATGGAATCAAACCACTGTTGAGTCCCCTGTGGTTCTAGGATACAGCACCTTTTTTTTTTTTTTTTGGAGACGGAGTTTCGCTCTTGTTACCCAGGCTGGAGTGCAATGGCGCGATCTCGGCTCACCGAAACCTCTGCCTCCTGGGTTCAGGCAATTCTCCTGCCTCAGCCTCCTGAGTAGCTGGGATTACAGGCACGCACCACCATGCCCAGCTCATTTTTTGTATCTTTAGTAGAGACGAGGTTTCACCATGTTGACCAGGATGGTCTCAATCTCTTGACCTCGTGATCCACCCGCCTCGGCCTCCCAAAGTGCTGGGATTACAGGCGTGAGCCACCGCGCCCGGCTCGATACAGCACCTTTTAACACAGGTGCTTGTCCTGTGCACCCCGGTCTCTGATTCAATAACAACTGTCACTTAAGCCCTCGGATCTGAGAAAAGGAGACAGTGTGAGCAGCTCTGATGGAGGATGAGCACAAAGAAGTCAGAAATTGGAACAGAATCAACCCAGACTCTGACCTTTGCAGAGCATTCCCCCAGCTCTCCCCTGCCCACTTCCTCCCTGTTGTGTTTCCTGGTGTCCCCCCACCCGCGGGTGACAGGGGTGCTGTGCAGAGGAAATTCAGTCATTCCAAGGTTTATTCTGTGTCACTTCAGTCCATTCTCCACAGAAATTGAGTTTCTGTCTCACTGAGTGACCTCCATGTGCTCATGTGGCACCAAAGGCCTTTTCTGTCACAATCATTTTTTGATTATGCATTTAGTAGCGTTCCCACAAGAAGAGTTGGAAAGATTCCTCTGATTATGAAAATAATCTGTCTGGGCGCTGTGGTTCATGCGAGTAATCCCAGAACTTTGGAAGGCAGAGGCGGGTAGCTCATGAGGTCGGGAGATTGAGATTGTCCTGGCCAATATGGTGAAACCTGGTATCTACTAAAATACAAAATAAAAATTAGCTGGGAGTGGTGGCACTCTCCCATAGTCCCAGCTACTCAGGAGGCTAAGGCAGGGAAACCACTTGAACCTGGGAAGTTGTAGTGAGTGGAGATAGCACCACTGGACTCCAGCCTTGTGACAGGGCAAGACTCTGTCTCATAAAAATAAATAAATAAATGAATAAATAAATATCTTAGGCCAGATGCAGTGGCTCACCCCTGTAATCCCAACACCTTGGGAGGCCTAGGCAGGCAGATCATTTGAAGCCAGGAGTTCAAGACAAGCCTGGCCAACATGATGAAACCTTGTCTCTACAAAAATTAGCCAGGTGTGGTGACACACACCTGTAATGCCAGCTACTTGGGAGGCTGAGGCAGGAACCTGGGTGGCAGAGGTTGCAGTGAGCCGAGATGGTCCCAATGCACTCCAGCCTTGCTGACAGTGATTGAGACTCTGTTTCAGGAAAAAAAAAAAAAAAAAAAGAAAAGAAAAGAAAAAAGGGAACAAGAAGAAATAAAAGTAATCTTAGTTTTAGAAGATTTGGAGAATCCAAGGAAAGCAGAAGGAAGAAAATAAAATTATCTGTTAGTTCATGTCTGGGAGGAATTGTTAGGATTTTGTAGTAGGCTCCTGTTGGATTTCTATTTAGTGATATGTAGCAAGGCATACTTTACTAAGATGTGAATGTACTGAACATTTTGTTCTAATCTTCCTTTTCACTTAAATGTATTATCAGTATTTTAGCATATCAGTCATTTTTTTCTACCGTGTTTTGTTGCTTATTATTTTTATTTTTTGAGACAGGATCTCACTCTGTCACCCAGGCTGCAGTGCAGTGGCATAATCATAGCTCACTGCAGTCTGGAGCTCCTGGGCTCAAAAGATCCTCCTACTTGAGCCTCCCAAGCAGCTGGGACCACAGGTGCATCCTGCCATGATCAGCTAATTTACTTAAAATTGTTTTGTAGAGGCAGGATCTCTCTATGTCACCTAGGCTGGTCTCAAACTCTTGGGCTCATGTAATTCTTCCACTGTGGCCTGCCAAAGTGCTGGGGTTGCAGATGTGAGCCACTGTGCCTGGCCTTGTGCCATGTTTTTAGAAGCCATATATATTTATTTTATATGTTAGGGAATCATAGATGTTTAGTTATTAAAGAAGTGAGTTAAAGTGGAAAATAATAAAATATATATGTCTAAACATTTTACATTTAAACAACAGTATATATATATATGTATATATATATATACTGTTTATATATATATATAGTGTTTAAATATATATATGGTGTTGTTTATATATATATATATATATATAT
>NW_022439693.1:3843-8699 GCF_009761245.1 Sapajus apella
TATATATATATATATATATATATATATTTTTTTTTTTTTTTTGAGATGGAGTCTCACTCTGTCACCCAGGCTGGAGTGCAGGGGTGAAATCTCAGCTCACTGCAACCTCCACCTCACAGGTTTAAGTGATTCTCCTCCCTCAGCTTCCTGAGTAGCTGGGACTACAGGGCCTGCCACCACACCCAGCTAATTTTTGTATTTTTAGTAGAGACAGGATTTCACCATATTGGCCAGGCTGGTCTCAAACTCTTGACCTCGTGATCTGCCCACCTCAGCCTCCCAAAGTGCTGGGATTACAGGAGTGAGCCACGGTGCCTGGCCCTAAACAACAGCATATTCACTTTGCAATCTTTTTCTTTTTCTTTTTCTTTTTTTTTTTTTTTTTGAGATAGAGTCTTAGTGTGTCATTCAGGCTGAAGTGCATGAAGTGTAGTGGTGCAATTTCAGGTGAATGCATCATCATCCTCCTGGGCAAGAATGATTCTCCCATCTTAGCTTCCCTACTAGATGGGACTATAGCTGCATTTTTTTGTATATTTTGTAGAGACAAGGTTTTTGCCATGTTACCCAGGCTGGTCTCAAATTCCTGGACTCAAGTGATATGCCCACCTCAGCCTCCAAAGTGCTGGAATAATAGGTGTGAGCCACCTCGTTCTGTCTCACTTTGCAGTCTTTTGGCAACAGGCGTAAAGCCCATTTTTGGAAAGTGGGTCCACTTATTCTAGTTTCTTGTCTAAATCATCCATGTAATATCCAGTTTTTATTTCTATAGAATGGATAAATAAAGACAGAACATAAAAGACCTTTTTTTTTTTTTTTTTTTTTTTTTTTGAGATGGAGTTTTGCTCTTCTCGCCCAGGCTAGAGTGCAATGGTGAAAGATCTCGGCTCACTGCACAACCTCTGCCTCCTGAGTTCAGGGGATTTTCCTGCCTCAGCCTCCTGAATAGCTGGGATTACAGATGCACACCACCATGCCTGGAAAATCTTTGCATTTTTAGTAGAAACTGGGTTTCACCACGTTGGCCAGGCTGATCTCAAACTCTTGACCTTAAGGTTATCTGCCTACCTTGGCTTTCCAAAGTGCTGGGATTACTGGCGTGAGCCATAGCACCAGGCTTAGAATGTAAAAGAATGTTAAAGACACTTAATACAACCTCCTAGATCAGGTGCAAATGTTTCCAGGCTGGGCCAGGTGTGGTGGCTTATACCTGTAATCCCAACACTTTGGGAGGCTAACAGGATTATTTGAGGTGAGGAGTTTTACACCAGCCTCGTCAACAAAGCAAGATCCCGATCTTTATTTTTAAAGATTCCCAGTCTTTTTTTTTTTTTTTTTTTTTTTGATATGGAGTCTGATTCTGTCACCCAGGCTGGAGTGTAGTGGCATGATCTCAGCTCACTGCAACTTCTGCCTCCGGGTTCAAACAAGTCTCGCTCATCCTCCCAAGCAGTTGGAATTACAGATGTGTACCACCACACCTGGATAATTTTTTTATTTATTTTTATTTTTTATAGGGAGAAAGCACAAACACAGTCCCCCACTACCACAAATTTTGCAGTCCAGTTTCCCGCATTTGGGGACATCGCAGGGGTTAGCACATCTAGAGTGCAATGGATGAGCCTCGCCCTGGGAAAACCTTCATGATCATGATACCTTCATGATCATGGTATCTCCTCTGCCAGTAATTTTTGTGTTTTAGTAGAGATGGGGTTTCACCATGTTGACCAGTCTGATCTCAAATTCCTGACATCAGCTTAACCACCCCCCTCGGCCTCCCAAAGTGCTGGGATTACAGGAACAAGCCACCTGGCCCACCCTCACATATATCTATTTTTCAAAGCTCTTCACTCTTGGCATTATTTATTGGAGACAGGGTGTCACTCTGTGGCCCAGGCTAGAGTGCAGTGGCACAATCACAGCTTACTGCAAACTTCGCTTTCTGGGTTCAAGTGACTCTAGGGCCTCAGCCTGCTGAGTAACTGGGATTACAGGTGCACCGGGGTAATTTTTAAAGTTTTTTTTTAGTAGATACTGGGTTTCTCTGTGTTAGCCAGGCTGGCTTCAACCTCCTGATCTCAAGTGATATGCCCATCTTGGGCTCCCAAAGTCCTGGGGCTACGGGCATGAGCCAACCTGCCCAGCCCATTCCTGCTATTATTTAAACAGTATTTTTCTTTTTTTATTGTCAAACAATTTACATTTGGAATTGATATTTAGTTTTACTTGTAGTATACCTTTCTGCTGTTCTTTATCAGGGAGTAGATTTCTCAACTGTTCCTCAGAGACAATTGGCAACCATGGCTTAGAGTGCCTATGGGGTTGGTGCCAGATGGGCTGGGAGTAGGCATTGTCTGAATTAGATATTGGAGCTGATGCCCCCTCACCCTCAGGCACCTTCTATTAAAATGACCATGGTTAGTGGGATAGTGATAACTGCTATGAAATCTGCATCTTTTTTTTTTGGAGACGGAGTTTCGCTCTTGTTACCCAGGCTGGAGTGCAATGGCGCGATCTCGGCTCACCGAAACCTCCGCCTCCTGGGTTCAGGCAATTGTCCTGCCTCAGCCTCCTGAGTAGCTGGGACTACAGGCACGCGCCACCATGCCCAGCTAATTTTTTTTTTTTTTGTAGTTTTAGTAGAGACGGGGTTTCACCATGTTGACCAGGATGGTCTCAATCTCTTCACCTCGTGATCCACCCGCCTCAGCCTCCCAAAGTGCTGGGATTACAGGCTTGAGCCACCGCACCCGGCCTGCATCTTTGCATACAGCACAGGACCCTGAAAAAGTCATTCTTCAGTGAATGTTTACTGTCTGGCTGAGATTCCTGCAAAAGCCCAACTCTGCTACAATGTTGTCAGGTGGATGTGTATGTTGACTTTAAAGTTCCTGTAGAGTTCACAAACTCTATTCGCATGTGCTACAGATAATTTTAAGAATTCAGAGCTGGACAAGGTGGCTCACGCCCGAATTCTAGCACTTTGGAAGACCCAAGCAGGAAGATCGTTTGAGTCCAGGAGTTCAAGACCAGCCTGGGCAATATCGGGAGACACCCATCTCCACAAAAAAAATTTGTTAAGAAATTAGCCAGGTGTGGTTACAGTACCTGCAGTCACAGTTACTCAGGAAACTAAGGTGTGAGGACCACTTGAACCTGGAAGGTCCAGGTTACAGTGAGTGGTGATTGTGCCACTGCATTCCAGTCTGGGCAACAGAGGGAGACCCTATCTCAAAAACTAAATAAACCATTGTATCTATATGTTGCTACCAAATTCTAATATTTGAATTCAGGGCTCTTTTCCTCAAATCCTGTATTTACACCATCTAAAAAGAATTTATTTGATGGAATCAAACCACTGTTGAGTCCCCTGTGGTTCTAGGATACAGCACCTTTTTTTTTTTTTTTTGGAGACGGAGTTTCGCTCTTGTTACCCAGGCTGGAGTGCAATGGCGCGATCTCGGCTCACCGAAACCTCCGCCTCCTGGGTTCAGGCAATTCTCCTGCCTCAGCCTCCTGAGTAGCTGGGACTACAGGCATGCGCCACCATGCCCAGCTCATTTTTTTTTTTTTTTTGTAGTTTTAGTAGAGACGGGGTTTCACCATGTTGACCAGGATGGTCTCAATCTCTTCACCTCGTCATCCACCCGCCTCAGCCTCCCAAAGTGCTGGGATTACAGGCTTGAGCCACCGCGCCCGGCCTGCATCTTTGCATACAGCACAGGACCCTGAAAAAGTCATTCTTTAGTGAATGTTTACTGTCTGGCTGAGATTCCTGCAAAAGCCCAACTCTGCTACAATGTTGTCAAGTGGATGTGTATGTTGACTTTAAAGTTCGTGTAGAGTTCACAAACTCTATTCACATGTGCTACAGATAATTTTAAGAATTCAGAGCTGGACAGGGTGGCTCACGCCCGAATTCTAGCACTTTGGAAGACCCAAGCAGGAAGATCGTTTGAGTCCAGGAGTTCAAGACCAGGCTGGGCAATATCGGGAGACACCCATCTCCACAAAAAAAATTTGTTAAGAAATTAGCCAGGTGTGGTTACAGTACCTGCAGTCACAGCTACTCAGGAAGCTAAGGTGGGAGGACCACTTGAACCTGGAAGATCCAGGTTACAGTGAGTGGTGATTGTGCCACTGCATTCCAGTCTGGGCAACAGAGGGAGACCCTATCTCAAAAACTAAATAAACCATTGTATCCATATGTTGCTACCAAATTCTAATATTTCAACTCAGGACTCTTTTCCTCAAATCCTGTATTTACAGCATCCAAAAAGAATTTATTTGATGGAATCAAACCACTGTTGAGTCCCCTGTGGTTCTAGGATACAGCACCTTTTTTTTTTTTTTTTGGAGACGGAGTTTCGCTCTTGTTACCCAGGCTGGAGTGCAATGGCGCGATCTCGGCTCACCGAAACCTCTGCCTCCTGGGTTCAGGCAATTCTCCTGCCTCAGCCTCCTGAGTAGCTGGGATTACAGGCACGCACCACCATGCCCAGCTCATTTTTTGTATCTTTAGTAGAGACGAGGTTTCACCATGTTGACCAGGATGGTCTCAATCTCTTGACCTCGTGATCCACCCGCCTCGGCCTCCCAAAGTGCTGGGATTACAGGCGTGAGCCACCGCGCCCGGCTCGATACAGCACCTTTTAACACAGGTGCTTGTCCTGTGCACCCCGGTCTCTGATTCAATAACAACTGTCACTTAAGCCCTCGGATCTGAGAAAAGGAGACAGTGTGAGCAGCTCTGATGGAGGATGAGCACAAAGAAGTCAGAAATTGGAACAGAATCAACCCAGACTCTGACCTTTGCAGAGCATTCCCCCAGCTCTCCCCTGCCCACTTCCTCCCTG
>NW_022439694.1:0-8698 GCF_009761245.1 Sapajus apella
GAACCAAAAAAGAACCTGTATAGCCAAAACTATCCTAAGTAAAAAAAAGCAAAGCTGGAGGCATCATGCTACCTGACTTCAAACTATACTACAAGGCTACAGCAATCAAAACAGCATGGTACTGGTACCGAAACAGAGATATAGACCAATGGAACAGAACAGAGGCCTCAGAAGTAATGCCACACATCTACAACCACCTGATCTTTGACAAACCTGACAAAAACAGGCAACGGAGAAAGGATTCCCTATTTAATAAATGGTGTTGGGAAAACTGGCTAGCCATATGCAGAAAGTTGAAGCTGGACCCCTTGCTTACACCTTATACAAAAATTAATTCCAGATGGATTAAAGATTTAAACATAACACCTAACACCATAAAAACCCTAGAAGAAAACCTAGGCAATACCATTCAGGACAGAGACATGGGTACAGACTTCATGACTAAAACACCAAAAGCAATGGCAACAAAAGCCAAAATAGACAAATGAGATCTAATTAAACTTAAGAGCTTGTGCACAGCAAAAGAAACTATTATTAGAGTGAAGCAACAACCAACAGAATGAGAAAAAATTTTTGCAATCTACCCATCTGACAAAGGGCTAATATCCAGAATCTACAAAGAACTTAAACAAATTTATAAGAAAAAAACAACCCCATCAAAATGTGGGCAAAGGATCTGAACAGACACTTTTCAAAAGAAGACATTTATGCAGCCAACGAACATATTAAGCTCATCATCATTGGTCATTAGAGAAATGCAGTGAAAACCACATTGAGATACTATTTCACACCAGTTAGAATGGCGACCATTAAGAACTCAGGAAACAACAGCTACTGGAGACGATGTGGAGAAATAAGAATGCTTTTACACTGTTGGTGGGAGTGTAAATTAGTTCAACCATTGTGGAAGACAGTGCGGTGATGCCCCAAGGATCTAGAAATAGAAATACCATTTGACCCAGTAATCCCATTACTGGGTATATACCAAAGGGATTATAAATTGTTCTATTATAAAGATACATGCACACCTTTGTTCACTATGGCACTGTTTACAATAGCAAAGACCTGGAAACAGCCCAAATGCCAAACAACGATAGACATATGGTGGCACATATACACCATGGAATACAAGGCGGCCATAAAAAAAGAATGAGTTAATGTCCTTTACAGGGACATGGATGAACCATCATTCTCAGCAAACTGACACAGATCAGAAAACCAAACACTGCATGTTCTCACTCATACGTGGATGTTGAACAATGAGAACACATGGACACAGGGAGGGAGGCATCACACACCAGGGCCTGTTGGGGGGTGAGGAGCGAGGGGAGGGATAGCAGGGAGTGGTGGGACTGGGGTGGGATAACATTAGGAGAAAAACCTAATGTAGGTGACAGGGGGGTGGACGCAGCAAACCACCATGGCATATGTATACCTATGCAACAATCCTGCATGATCTGCACATGTACCCCAGAACTTAAAGTATTTAAAAAAAAAAAAAAAAGCTTAAGTTCTGTGACTAAAGATCTCACGGCTGGTAAATGGTAATGCCGAGAAGTCCTCTGACTTTGAAGGCAGTGCTTTTTCCACTGCACTACTTTGTCTCTGAGAGTTTGAAGATACAATAAATTTGCTATTTGATGCAAAACTTCATTCAATATTCTAGACATTTATTATCTATAGAAAATATGTGTCCCTAAACATTATGAGCTCTTAACCTACTGTCAAGTTTTTAAGTTTGCATTGTGATTTGTTTTTCAGCTTTTGGTATCTCTTATATAGATAAAAGAGTGACGCTAGGATTTATGTATAAGTTTTCAGATATTGTAGTTTAAATATTAGGGTGCTCACTGCACCCTCTGCCTCCCAGGTTCAAGTGATTCTCCTACCTGGGATTACAGACACCTGCCACCAGGCGCGGCTAATTTTTTATGTTTAGCAGAGACGGAGTTTCACCAGGTTGACCAGTCTCGCCTGATCTCAGGTGATCTGCCTGCCTCGGCCTCCCAAAATGCTGGGATTATAGGGGTGAGCCACTGCGCCTAGCCCCCAATTGATTTTACCAAGCCGGACTTACCTAGTGGCATCACAATTCGTCCCTTTGTTGTTGTTTTGAGGCGGAGTCCTGATTTGCTGCCCAGCCTGGAGTGCAGTGGCGCCATCTCGGCTCACTGCAACCTCGGACTTCCGGGTTCAAGCGCCTCTCCTGCTTCAGCCTCTCAAGTAGCTGGGATTACAGACCTGGGCCACCACGCCCGGCCAATTGTAGTATTTGTAGTAGAGACGTGGTTTCACCATGTTGGCCAGGCGGGGCTCGAGTGTCTTGGGCTTACTCACCTACGGTATTCACTTGCTGGGCCTCAGCCAGCATGATTTAATCAGCGGGGCTCACACCCGTCTGGTGTTGACTACCTTACTTCATTCAGCTGGCCTTCACCTCCCAGCCTTCCTCTCTCACTGTCGTCCCCATCCAATACTATTCTCCTGTTATTTAGCTGGCTTACTGACTTCGCTTTAATGCTTTTGGCTGTTTGTTTAGTTTAGACCAAAAACAAATTGAGTGAAAACTTGCCTGCAAAGTGGGTGACCTTTGGGGCGCTGGGAGCTTGTTAGGAATAGAGAGTCTCCGCCGGGAGCAGTGGCTCGCTCCTATAATCTCAGCACTTTGGGAGGCCAAGATGGGCAGATCACTTGAGCTCAGGTGTTCGAGACCAGCCTGGCCAACATGGTGAAAGAACCTCTCTCCTAAAAATACAAAAATTAGCTGGGCATGGCGCACCTGTAAATCTAGCCACTCAGGAGGCTGAGGCAGGAGAATCGCTTGAACCCAGGAGGTGGAGGTTATACTGAGTCGAGATCATGCCACTACACTGCAACTGGGTGACAAGAGTGAGACTCTGTCTAAAAAAAAAAAAGGTATCACGATCATAGGAAAGAAGGACAATGGGGCGCAGTGGATCACACCTATAATCTCAGCATTTGTGAGCCTGAGGTAGGTGGATCACTTGAGGCCAGGAGTTCGAGACCAGCCTAGCCAACATGGTGAAACCCCATCTCTACTGAAAATACCAAAAACATTAGCTGGGGTATGGTGGTGAATGCCTGTAGTCTCTTTTTGACTGAGTGACTGGAAGGCCAGCAGGTATCACTTTCATAGGAGAGAAGGATAATGAGACAAAATGAGGCCAGGTTGGCACGGTGGTTTACAACTGTCATCCCAGCACTTTGGGAGGCCTGGGTGGGCAGATCACTTGAGGTCAGAAGTTTGGGACAATGAGACAAAATTATTATTTTTTCATTCCCCCTTTTTTTTTTTTCCGAGATGGAGTTTTGCTCTTGTTACCCAGGCTGGAGTGCAATGGCGTGATCTCGGCTCACCATAGCCTCCGCCTCCCAGGTTCAAGCAATTCTCCTGCCTCAGCCTCCCGAGTAGCTGGGACTACAGGCGTGCGCCACCATGCCCAGCTAATTTTTGTATTTTTAGTAGAGACGGGGTTTCACCTTGTTGACCAGGATGGTCTCGATCAATTGACCTCGTGATCCACCCGCCTCGGCCTCCCAAAGTGCTGTGATTACAGGCGTGAGCCACCGCGCCCGGCCTCCCCTCTTCTTTTTAAAAATATATTTGAATACTGTTTTTCACAACATGTTTAAACCCATGAAGGTATAAAATTATTTAGGTGATGTGTTCCTTTAGCTGAGAACCAAATAGGGGTAGTTCTTGGGGATCCCTGTCAGCAAAGCCCATGCTTGAATTTTTCTTTTTCTTTTCTTTCTTTCTTTTTTTTTTTTTTTGAGATGGAGTTTTGCTCTTGTTGCCCAGGCAGGAGTGCAATGGCAGGATCTCGGCTCCCTGCAACCTCCGCCTCCCAGGTTCAAGTGATTCTTCTGCCTCATCAGCCTCCTAAGTAGCTGGGATTACAGGCGTGCACCACTACACGAGGCTAATTTTGTATTTTTAGTAGAGACAGGTTTCACCATGTTGGTTGGTCAGGCTGATCTCGAACTTTTGACCTCCAGTGATCCCCCGCCCCAACCCCATCTCAGCCTTCCAAAGAGCAGGGATTACAGGTCTGTGCCACCACGCCCAGCCGCATTGTCAAAATTTGATATGACGAAAGCTACTCTGTTTTCTCTCCATGTCTGTTTCATAGAGGTACAGCCAAGAAATCAACACTAAGAAGGTTTTTTTGGATGCTGATACTAGCTAGTGGAAATCTTCAGTGGCATATTCAAGCAAATCTTGGTTTTCTCCCTGAAGGCCATTTGGGAGACTGAGGTGGGCAGATCATCTGAAGTCAGGAGTTTGAGACCAGCCTGGCCAACATAATGAAACCCCATCTCTACTAAAAATACAGAATTACCTGGGCATGGTGGTACATGTCTGTAGTCCCAGCTACATGGGAGGCTGAGGCAGGAGAATCACTTGAACCTTGGAGGTAGAGGTTGCAGTGAGCCGAGATCGCACCACTGCACTTCAGCCTGGGCGACAAAGCAAGACAGTGTCTCAAAAAAAAAAAGAAAGAAAGAAAGGAAATGAAATGCAAAGCCTCACACCCACCCAGACCTACTTAATCTGAGTCTACATTTCAACACACGCCCCTATGATTTGTTTGATTACTGTTTGTGAAACAGTTATTAAAAAGCTACTGGGGACTAGGTGTGGTGGTCACACCTGTACACCTTAATTCTAGCACTTTAGAAGGCTGAGGCAGGAGGATCCCTTGATCCCAGGAGTTCAAGACCAGCCTAGGCATCATAGGGAGGCATTGTCTCTACAAAAAATAAAATACAATAATTAGCCAGGTGTATATGCCTGTGGTCCCAGCTACTTGGGAGGCTGAGGTGGAAAGGATTGCTTAAGCCTGGGAGGTTGAGGCTGAGTGAGCCATGATCTTGTCACTGCATTCCAGCCTGGACAATAGAGTGAGTCTCTATCTCAAAAAACAAAACAAAACAAAAATGTGTTTGTAAGCTATTGGATAGTCTCTCCAGAGGCTAGAGAGCCAGATTTGGTGATGTTGCCGTGAGGTACAACACCCACATCACTCCACAGGGGGATGATCGGAGTGCCTGGGTCACCAGGCAAGAACAGACGCCTGCACTGCTAACAGTGGGCAGCCGACTTCACAGCAGAGCTGCTGTCTCCTTCTCACCTCACCCTGCAGCCCATGCGGGCCCAGCCCCTTCTTCATTCTCTAGCTTCTAACCCAAGGCAGATGCAGAAGGCTGCTGGGGTGGGGCCCAGGCCATAGCCTGTCTCTCAGCTTTCGGGAGACCTGGAGAGGGAGCGGTATTTTCACTTTAAGTACTGAGAGCACAGGTGTGCCTCATGAAGGAAAAGAGGCTTGAAAACACAGGCAAGGGAGTTCAGCTGCTGTGTGGCCAAGAAGAATGACATGACACATGTCTGCTCCCTGCAATTTTTTTTTTTTTGGAAGAATTGTGGAGTCCAGCTTTACCACTACCTGCCTAGTAACCTTTACCAAAGTCAGCAACATCTCCCACTCTGTTTCCTCATCTTTAGTAGTACAGTATTTTCTTTCTTTCTTTCTTTTTGAGAAGGTGTCTTGTTCTGTTCCTCAGGCTGGAGTGGAGTGGTGCGTTCTCAGCTCACTACAATCTCCACCTCCCAGGTTCAAGCAATTCTTCTGCCTCAGTCTCCCAAGTAGCTGGGACTACAGGCGCCCACCACCACACCCAGCTGATTTTTGTATTTTTACTAGAGATGGGGTTTTACCATATTGGACTGGCTGGTCTTGAACTCCTGACTTTATGATCCGCCCGCCTCAGCCTCCCAAAGTGCTGGGATTAAAGGTGTGAGCCACCACACCTGGCCTATTATTACCGTATTTTCATATGATGCTTTCTATTGTTAAAAGAAAAACTTTAGCCAAATTAAATTTGAAGGAGTTTAATTGAGCAATGAACAATTTGTGAATTGGGCAGCCCCTAGAATCGCAGCAGATTCAGAGAGACTCTGAGGTGCCTTGTGGTCAGAACAAATTTATAGACCAAAAAAGTAAAGTGAGGTACAGAAATCAGAAGTGAGGTACAGAAACACCTGGATTGGTTGCAGCTGAGCGTTTGCCTTATTTGAACACAGTTGGAACACTCAGCAGTGTATGAGTGGTTGAAGCATGGTTTCTGGGATTGGCCAAGACTCAGTGATTGTTACAGGTTTACTTTAATAGTAACAGAGTTAAAATAGACACGTTATATATGTATAGAATTTTTTAGTATTTTGGGGCATAATTTACATACCATAAAATCCATTCATATTAAGGGTATGAGTCCATTATTTTGAATAAATTACCCAATTGTGCAGTCATTACATTTTCTTTTTTTTTTTAGACAGGGTCTTCCTCTGTCTCCCACGAGGGAGTGCGGTGGTGCAATCTCAGCTCACTGCAACCTCTGCCTCCCAGGTTCAAGTGATTCTCCTGCCTCAGCCTCCCGAGTAGCTGGGATTATAGGCATGTACCACCATGCCTGGCTAATTTTTGTATTTTTAGTAGATACGGGGTTTCACCATTTTAGCCAGGATGGTCTTGAACTCCCGACCTCGTGATCTACCCGCCTTGGCTCCCAAAGTGCTGGGATTACAGGTGTGAGCCACCGTGCCCAGCCACCATTACATTTTCATCCATCAGAACATTTCCATCATCCTAAAAAGTTCCCTCCTGCCCATTGATGGAATCCTCATTCCCACCCCTAGCCCCAGGCAAACACCAATCTACTTTCTGGCTCTATAGATTTGCCTTTTCTAGACACTTCTTACAAAGAGAATTATACAATGTGTGGTATTTCATGTCTGCTTTTTTTTCTATCACTTGGCATGATGTTTTTGAGGGTCATCCATGTTGTCACGTGAATCAGTACTTTCTATTTGTCTGAAAAAGCAGGGTATGGTAGAGAAGTCTCAGGCTTCAGAGACTATCAGACTGGAGTTTCATTCAGCCACCTGGAAACTCAGAATGTCAGTTCTCCACACTCTCATACAAGAGAAACAGAATCCCTTTACCTGGAATACAAAGGCATCCTCATTACTCTCTGGCCTCTGCTTCCCCAGGGCTAGATTGAAAGGTAGCTATATGTCAGAAACAGTGTCTCACTGTCCAGGGACACAGATACAAGGCAAAACATCAGAACATCACTGCGGCCCTCTGCTCCTCTCCTACTCAACACTTTATCACTCCTGAGGACAAAGCAGCCGCAGGTGTCCATCTGGAGCCATTCTTTGTCCTTCCTCATGCCAGTGTTTCTGGAGGTGCCAATGAGCCCTGGGATAAACTTTCCCCAACACAGGCAGCTGGAGGAAGATGGGAAGGCAGGAGAGGAAAGCGGCAAGATAATTCATAAATTAAACAGAGAAGCAGAAGCAACTCTACAGTTATAGCCTAAACAGCCTTCAAGACACAAATTTAAGATATAGATACCTATGTACAGGCACACAAAGCTATTTTATTTTATTTATTCTATTTTATTTTATTTTGAGATGGAGTTTTGCTCTTGTCACCCAGGCTGGAGTGCAATGACATGATCTCGGCTGACGGCAACTTTGACCTCCCGGGTTCAAGCAATTTTCCTGTCTCAGTCTCTCAAGTAGCTGGGATTACAGGCACCCACCACCACGCCTGGCCAATTTTTGTATTTTTTTAGTAGAGACAGGGTTTCACCATGTTGGCCAGGCTGGTCCTGAACTCCTGACCTCCAGTAATCCACCTGCCTCGGCCTCCCAAAGTGCTGGGGTTACAGGCATGAGCCACAGTTGCCGGCTAGATTTTTATTTTCTTACCATAAAGTTGGTTTACCCTAGATGTTCTCATAGTGTATCAAATATTTACTCTGCTAAAAAATGATGAAAATAGAATAAAGAAATCATCATGACACACACTGGTGTGTGCTTATAATCCCAGCTACTCAGGATGCTGAGACCGGAGGGTCATTTGAGGCCAGGAGATCCAGTCTAGCTTGGGTAACATAGCGATACCCTGTATAAGAAACAAAATTAGAATTAAAAAGAAGACACTTTGATATTGTAAAAAGCATTTAGACCCTAAGCTGAGGAAAACTGCCAGAGGGAGCTGCTTCTGACATGCCCTATTCCAGTGGTCCCTAATCCGGGCTGCACATTAGAATCGCCTAGGAAGCTGTTAAAAAGATACAAATGTGGGCCGGGCACAGTGGCTCACGCCTGTAATTTTAGCACTTTGGAAGGCTAAGGCGGGAGGATTACCTGAGCTTAGGAGTTCAAGATCAGCCTCGGCAACATAGCGAAACCCTGTCTCCACTGAAAATACAAAAAATTAGGCCTGGTGGTGTATTCCTGTAATCTCAGCTACTCAGGAGGCTGAGGCACGAGAATCATTTGAACCTGGGAAGTGGAGGTTTCAGTGAGCCAAGGTTGTGCCACTGCACTTCAGCCTGGGCGACAGAGCAGAGCAAGACTGTCTCAAAAAAAAAAAAAAAAAAAGAAGGTACAAATGTGGCCAGGTGTGGTGGCTCAGTCTGTAATCCCAACATTATGGGAGGCCAAGGCAGGAAAATCGCTTAAACCTGGGAGTTTAAGAGCAGCCTGGGCAACATAGTGAGACCCCCATCTCTAAAATAAAAAAAAATTGTAATTAGCTGGGCATGGTGGTGTGGTGGTATGTGCCTGTAGTCTCAGCTTCTTCAGCTTCAGAGTCTGAGATGG